>NC_135221.1:17781634-17784134 GCF_052324685.1 Brachyhypopomus gauderio | reverse complement strand
CGGAAAAATAGAGGAGGAAGAAACGGAGGAGGCGGAGGGGAGGGACCGCTGTCAGGTTGAACATAACGTCTTACTTTGTGCCGTGGAAATCCTGGTTTTATCAAAGCGAGAATGAATAAAGACGCGTGTTTCAACGGACACACAGAGAGCATTAATACTACCCGTGTCCGTATATTAAAATGCAGTTGATTGTTGTGGATTTGTGTTCGTGCTATTTTAATTACGTTTTTATTATCATGACATGCTCTCGAAATTCAAAAGTATTAAAAAATGGTGCGTGGGTTAAACTGAAGCTATAAAATTCAGCTTCACCATCTTTGATAAAATGCTCAAATGTTCGCGCTGGACAGGTTGCTATTTTAAATTCTTGCAGAATGAGACAGGGGAGTGAAAGATTGGAAGAAAGTGTGTCCTTTAGAGGCGAGTTTGCTCTGGGATGACCTTACACTAATCCATCATCCAGTGCGAGCTGCCCGACCTGTCAGTCAAACGCGGCGTCTTTCACGCTGCTTTTTCACTTTCAAACGATTTTTGTTGCGAAGATGAAATATGAAAAGTTACTAACATTATCTGAACATGGCGTGTTTGCAGGGCCACCGATAACAGGAATTGCTCAGTGAAACGATCGTGTGTTTACGGTGCCATTTTGGAGAACTGACGTGATAGCGACACACGCTGTGCCATGAATTGCATTACACAGGCGACCCTGGGTCTTGGGCAGCACTGTGAAACATGACATGCGAAAATGACATTATAATTTAATTATGATTTCTGACGCCCTCCAAAACGATACCCTACCAGGAAGACCGAAAGACGTCCGCAACACAGTTGTCCTGGTGGTGATGATGATGATGATGATGATGATGATGATGATGATGAAGATGACGATGGGGGTGGAGGTGGTCTGCTATAGACATTTCTAGTATTAGTAACGGGTTAACATTTATAAAGATCCCGCAATCATCTACGTCAGACTGCTAATATTGTCTCAGTGCGGGCTTTTTGTAGTCTGCGAGTATTTGCGTACTAAATAAAGTAGGACGAGATGCATCAGCGCTATTGAGCGTGGCAGGCAGTGCGTGCGTTCATCCGGGACGCAGTTCTTACCACGTGGTCCAGCCCTGCGTCCCGAGACCACGAGGCCTTCAGAGAAGAGCATTAGCATAAAAATCTTATTCTGCGGGGATGGCATTAGCAAACATATGACCCTCTCACTCCGGCCCCGCCGAGATGCTCTGCTCGGAATCAATTACTAAATTACTCCAACCTCTAAGTCCACATTAACGGGAGAAGAAATGCCATCGACCGGACCGAAATAAGATTTTGAAAAGATGTGATCATTTAATCTCTTGCCAGTGTGTTCAAGAATTTGATTCATAAAATTGTCTAAAATGAGAGGGAATTAAATTCTTATCGGTGTCCGCTGTCATCGTTTCATCTGGTACCGTGTAGAGTTGGTTTAACGACCCTTATTAGATCCGCCAGGACCGGCCGTAACATGCGCTCATAGGCACAATTTCGCTCTTAAATCGCCACTGGACTATAAACTCATTTTTTCTTTTTACCATAACCTATGTGTCACCTGATACCTATTTTTTAACATTATATTGTTGCTTTTGTTTTGAATTTCAGAGCAAAACTACCTGTTTGGGCCTCTAATAATGTTCACATTAAAACCGTTAACATAAGCGTAACGAATCATCTTGACAAGATGCGCGTAATGATGCTCTAATGTAGCTAAACGACTGTTTTCTGTGTATTAATCGTAAAATGGCGTGTCTGTTTATCTTTAACATACTTTAAATAGGAGATCAAGGTCAATCGTGCAAACTGTACCCAAAAACTGAGAGGACGCATATTTTTCTTTAGCATGCTGGCATTATTCTCTGCATTAGCAGTTGACAGTGATTAGGCCAGATCTCATAAATCAGCCGGCGGGCCGTTATTATTGGTGAATGGACCGGGTCGGGGAAGCTCGGGTCACTGTCATTAACCACAGCCGTCTCTGTGCTACTGCCCGGGCGGCTTGCTCGGGCCCCCGGAGGCATTTGGGTCTGTGTAGGACCTGCTGGCTAATATCGCCGTGTGCGGGGCTAAATGCTTAATCACACATGCATTAGCGAGAGACAGCGGGCTATTGTGCCGAACGAAGGTTTACTGGAATTAAGCGATTAATGACCAGCTCGGCGACAGGCGACGCGGCTGCACGGCGAGAATGATTGAGTGTTTTTTAATGTTTAAAAAATCCCTCTTGGCTTTTCAGGGGCCCCTCGTTGGCCCTCAGATTGACTCGCAATTACAGTAGGCCAAATCCTGACATCTATTAGCCAATCAGAAGTCAAAATTACAGCGACTTGTGGGCTTTTTTTCTCAGAGTTTTTGCATGTCTTCTCGTGCCATTGTGTAATGCATAGAAGACAGAAATCACTGTCCTGTCAGCTCATATTGCTTAAATCTTCATTTTGTTATATTTACTCGGTCCTTAGCTGGTAATTGTTGC
>NC_135221.1:17699134-17776634 GCF_052324685.1 Brachyhypopomus gauderio | reverse complement strand
CATGAATATAACACCAGGCTTAAATATACTGTATATCTTAAGCTTTGAAAGTGGCTAACTCTGAGTATGCCCACCCTGTAGGATCATTGCATTAAGTCAGCCTTGTTTAGCTTGACTGACCAAGGGTCAAAGTCTTACCCCACTGTGCCCCCAAGGCACACAAGTCATGAGGGGGGAGCACTGACCGATCCACAGGGTGTGTTTGTGTGCACCGCTGCCCCCTCCCTCTCTCTGTTCTCTGGGGTCACGGCTGGTGACCTGTTATTACCAGCAATCCCTCACACAAGCTCACTGATAGAATGACCAACGTGCCCCCCAACACATCACTGTGGCATCACAACTCTCTCTCTCTCTCTCTCTCTCTCTCTCTCTCTCTCTCTCTCTCTCTCTCTCTCTCTCTCTCTCTCTCTCTCTCTCTCTCTCTCTCTCTCTCTCTCTCACACACACACACACACACACACACACACACACACACACACACACACACACACACACACAAATGGTGAGCACCCCCCACCCCGGTCCAGTCTGACCCCACATTGCCTCCCCATTATAGGGGACTCCGAAAGCTTTTAGGTCTACACTAACACTGAAAGATTGATGGTGTAAGGCTGAGGCTGGAAGGTAGCGTGTGTGTGTGTGTGTGTGTGTGTGTGTGTGTGTGTGTGTGTGTGTGTGTGTGGGTGGTGGCGATGGGGGGGTTGGGGTGGGCCCAGAGCAGGTGGTTAAAAAGAAAATGTCCCCCTTTTAATGTGAGGCGCGGAGCATAATTCAATCATTATGAAAAGGCAGAGAGTAGCCTGGGAGGCTGACTGTGTGACTGTGGGGCTGAGAGCTGCGTCTGGACCCCCAGAAGCCAATAGGAAGCCGAGCTGGGTTGCAGACCAGGTGAGAGCCCACCAGACCTCCCTGTCCGGTCGACGGGAGCGGCGTTCACAACGTAAGGAGACGTCTCAATCACTGCTGTAATGCTGCAAGTAGCATTTGGGGTTTTCCGGTTTGTTTCACAGTATTAATATACTGCGTGATCACTTTACTAGGAGCACTTACTCTACAGCGGTATCTAAAACGCTGCCATTAATGTTGCAGTCGATTGTAAGTTATAAGCCTTCCACCACCATCCTTCTCTGCAGTCAGCTGACTGACTGGACCGTGTCCTCTATAGGTTACATTAACCTTTATTGGCCAATTATGATGTGGTTTTGGCCAAATGACAGGTGCTACTTGGAGATGTTGATATATTTATATTGTAAATGTACATGTACCTATATACATGTACATATAATACATTCACATCACTTTTTTATTATTTTTAAGCAGGTGATTCGTGAAAGAAGACATGGGAAAAACTGTACAGCTGTATGGAGAACCGGACAAGCAAACATCAGTCCATTTATGAGTCCATGACATACAAAAAGTCTACAGATATAGTCTACAGATATAGTCTACAGGTATAGTCTACAGATATAGTCTACAGGTATAGTCTGCAGGTATAGTCTACAGATATAGTCTACAGATAAAGTCTACAGATATAGTCTACAGATATAGTCTACAGATATAGTCTGCAGGTATAGTCTACAGATATAGTCTACAGGTATAGTCTACAGATAAAGTCTACAGGTATAGTCTACAGGTATAGTCTACAGGTATAGTCTACAGATATAGTCTACAGATAAAGTCTACAGGTATAGTCTACAGATATAGTCTACAGATATAGTCTACAGGTATAGTCTACAGATATACTCTACATGTATAGTCTACAGGTATAGTCTACAGATAAAGTCTACAGGTATAGTCTACAGGTATAGTCTACAGGTATAGTTTACAGATATAGTCTACAGGTATAGTCTACAGATGCAGCGACAAAGCAAAAGTAATGAACTTGCAACTTGAGGCACATTTATTTTTGGAAATATTTTCTATCTGTGAAAATAATGAATACACTGACTTAAAGCTCTCCATGTGTAAACTGTACAATACTGAAGTTGAAAAAATACATTTTATTGTTAAGAATCTGCGCACATAATTATAACTCAAAATAATGTAGTGTAGTATTTTCATCAACTCACCAGATAATGTACAGTGAGTTAATGAAAATAGCTCCAGTCCATTATTCTAATCAGTTATTCTATTTATTAAATTAATTATGTGTGGTTTAGTTACCATCATGCCCAGATGGAAAATGGTACTTTTTGGATGATTTCTGGCATTGGGGCATCTCGACGAGACTGATACTGTTCATGGACAAAAATGGCGTCAGTATTGCCTCACACTGACATTAATTTATTTGAAGACCTGTCGCTCTGTCTGTATATAGAACTGGATCCGGGAAACTAAACACTACATGTGGAATACCATAAGGAATGCTTCTGGGTATAATGGAATTAAACCAGATAAATAAATCAGAAGTAAAACATTTTCTTTGAGGATTTGTTGTGTTTTGCTTCTATCTTCCTATGTTTCATGAATGCAATAACAAACCAAACTTTAGCTGTACCCAGTGAATTCCCAGAGTCTCTGTCCCTTTTCCGTTCTTTAATTGCTTTGCCTCTCTTCCGGGACTCCATCTATCTGAGCGCTGTTGTCTGCGCTCTGGAGCGTTCCCATGTCTTCCTCCCTCTTCATCATCCTCTTCTCCCCTCCTCTCTAGGCACTCCCCCCTTTATCTGTGTCTTCTTCACTTCCCTTCGCAAGACGTATTGATAATTCCCAGCCAAAAATATGATTCCAGTTTATTCTACAGAGCAAAAATCCAATAGTATATCCTCCAATTGGATTGTGCTCGCGTTAGAGGGTTCTTTTATTCTTTTCTGGAGTACGGAACAATAGAGACAGAAAAGACCCGGCCCCAGACATTCGACATAAGATTATTGTTAAACACAGACCTGATAGAATTACGGGAACCAATAGATGATAATTGCATCACGGCGTGATTCCTGCTCACTGTACAGCGGTACATATTCATCTGGCTTATGCATGGACTTGGAGCACAGACGTGGCAGAGAGGACATGAACCTGGGGCCCAGGAGAGGAGGAGACCTGGGAGAACCCCAGCCATGTTGCCGCGTGCCGGGTAGGAGAAGGGAAAGGCATTATGGGTATCATCATCTGATAAGTGTACACCTGAAATGGCTTTATTTCATGCACGATGCCTTTTATATACCATGATCACATTTGTTTAGAGTAGAAAACAGAAATTGTCCCTCGACGGTTTTTTATGGTGTTTGTTCTGTTTTGCAAGGAAGAAATTAATGTTTGGCAGAAAGGTTTGTTATTTTTTTTATTACCCTATCCCTTACATTGTTAACCATCTGAAGTGTTTTTATTTTAGTTTTTATCAATGAATGCAAATAAATACTTAAGGCTCTGTTTACTTGTACTGTAAATCATGTATTGTAATTGTTAAATTCATTATTTGAAGTTTACTTAAGCCTTGCCACTAAGTGTTTCATGCAAATGTTCTAATGACTCTGTACAAATGCTTTAAGAGTGTGTACATGCTCATATTTACAGTGGCTTTATTTACAGTAAGAGCCCCCACGGGCTTCCCATTATTCTTGACCAAGTTTAAAATAAATAATAAAACAAAACAGCACGAAAATGCATGTGCACACCCACACACCCACACACACTCACACACACTGAGATAAACAAACAAACTCTGAGTAATTGGATTTGGCCAGGGCCAGCAGTGGTGGTTCTGTGGGGGGGGGGGGGGGGGGGGGGGTTATAGAAGCACAACCCTGCCAGTGAAAGATCGGCGCTTTTACAAGCAGAGACAAAGAGAAAGAAAAATCTCAAAAGCACCCAACTCTGATGCTCGAGGAAGTTAAAAAAAAAAAAAAAGTCTGTGGGGCGGGGCGGAGGGGTCACTCGCCTGCGCCTGACTGCTGGTTCGGCATGCTGTGTAAGAGCGCGTGCACGCGCGGGTGTGCGTGCGTGCGTGCGTGTAGGCCAGTGTGGGTGTGTGTGTAGTGGGCTGGGCCAGAGGGGTTAAGTAGGATAGAAGGCACCCATACTTCAGATTGGCAGCAAGCTGCCACAAGTCTAATCTAATCAAGGGGCCTCGAAATTCAATTAGGCCCATCTCTGGGGGCCCCGCCGCCAGCTTGCCGAAGGTTCGTCTCTCCTTCCCGACGCCCTGTCGCCCTGCCCAACCCCGCCACGCTGCGCCAGATGAATGCAGATGAAATTTGAAATATGAAAATCTCCAATAATTTATGGAAGTTGTCAGGGGCGGCGAGGGGCGGCTCTAGGGCCGCTGGGTAATTCTCCCCTGGGGGGGGAGGAAGCGCCCCCTCGCTGGGGGAGATGGAGGTGAATGCGGCTGTTTATTGTGCAGAAATATATACACACTTAAGAGAGCACACACACACACACACTGCATCATCGTTCTCACCTGCAACACAGATCATGCTTTGCCAGTCACCTAGATCCAGTCACCTAGTCTGGCAGTAAGCACACACACACACACACACACATCGTGACAGGTCAGTCGTGGCGTGAGTTTGCGCACCTCCATGCATTAGCACGTCACACGTGGCACGTGACCGTCCCCTGCCTCCCAGATGTCGCACGGACGCAAAAAGACACGTCCATGCTGCACGGTTCACGTCTGCACGCATCCCCAGTTGACGTGGAGGAGACGGACAGTGAGTGATGGGTCTTCAGCAGCGGTCTGCTGGCTTTAACAGGGTTGCACGGGCGGGGCAGCGAGGCTCTTAGACAAATTACACCTCATTAGATCCCGCCTCTCATTAGATCCCGCCTCTCACCGGCACGTCATGTCGGGGGCGAATCTTTTTTCATTCGTGCAAATTTGCCTGGAATTCTGCTGCGTTTTTTTTTTCCCGCTCTCCATTATCAAAGGCAAGAATCCGATTAGGCCGCGATTATTCTCTTACTCTTTCATGGCCCTGCGTACGGCCTCTCTCTCTCTCTCCCTCTCTCACACACACTCTCTCTCCCTTTATCACTCCATCTCGAGTTGAGTCAGGATCCTACAGTTGCACATTGCCTGGCTGAGTCAAAGATGGAAAGGCCAATATTTACTGTGTGTTTGAGCTGTATTGATGGTAACATTAATAAAAAGATCATTATGCTTTTGAATATTAAATAGAAGTACCGTGTTTTTTGATTATTCATTTCGAGCTTTTTTAGAGCACTTGATTAAAATGGATTAGTGAATTATTGCAAAGCATTGATGTCATTTTTAAAACAATTTATTTTCAAATTCATTGCGCATAATTGTTTTTAATGTTTTTGAGTTTTACAATACTCCATATCAGCAGTTCTGAGATACAGTTGTTGTGTTAAGCTTTCTACGCCAGATAACCACATTATATCAACCATAGTGTTTGCATTTAAAGTCACGTATAATCCTGAAAGGTTTTGCAAAGTACATCTTATCCTAACACCAGAATCAGAATCTCATTTCAATGTGTGTGGAATAGTTATATAGTTTTGTATATTTAGATAGAGTTAGACTTAATGTAGATAGTTGCATTCTGTATTTACATTGTTTAATCAAATATCATTGAACCCTGTCAGTTCATTCAGGGGACAACTTAACACTCTCTTGCAGAGACCAAATCTCAGAGAACAGGTGAAAGGGATTCCTATGGTTAAATAATCGCTTCAATTAGGCAATTTAATCCTAAATCGCAATTGGATTAACAAGATCCTGTGGTTGCAAATATGACCCCCCACCCCTGTTTCAATCACAACTACACGGTGATCCTGTATTACAGGTTTACCTCGAACATTTAACTACTACTGGCACAGTGTAGTTGTGAACAGACCGCTGCTTTTGTTTCGTTAGGATAAAACACAACTTAATGAAAAGGAAAACTGCATATGGTCCTTTATTGCCCAGAACTTATTTAATTTCTAATTGCCCATATAAACAATTCTAAAAATGAACAACAATTAAATAAACAAGTAGCACAATATATTTAATTATAGATAAAAGGATAGTTCAGATAATAACAAGCTGTCATTTCATAATAAAAAAATTTCAATTCAATGTTTAATATTTCCCCGAACCCCCAGGGTACAAATAAGCATATGCACGAGCGTATTCATATGTGCATAAGTTTATGTAGTAGATTGCACAGAACATATATCAAAACGACATTCTAAAAGAACAAAATTAGCATGCATAATTATTCAAATAGTCAAAAAGCGAACCTTTTGATTTTTCTATGCCTCGAGGTGTCGTCAGAAACTCTAGACACCCCCTCACTCCCAGCTACAAGAGAACAGGAGGGTGAACGTGGAGGAAACGTCGTAAATGACCCTGCTGAGAGAGGGCAAACGAGCTTACCCCCCATCTCTCTCTCTCTCTCTCTCTCTCTCTCTCTCCATCACCCGCTCTGTCTCTCTCGTCCGGCCACAAACAAGGCCGGGCCGCAGGATGCCCTGTCGGACCGCTCGGCGGTATGAAAAGCTGCCCTGGCGGGAGATGATGGCCTGCTAATTGTGCTTTTGACCGTCGCCGTGTTTGTACCGCGTGAGGCAGATGAGCTCGAGCTCCAGATATTATTGTGTCGAGGCCACGTCTCGTGCAGCTACCACGAGCCCCTATGGCTGCTTATTCACGCGCTCTCTCACGCTAAGATGCCCCACGTGGCTACAGAACACACGTGCGGATGCGTGATTTCACCTGTCTGTTAGGAGAAAGCGCCGAATTAGTCGTTATAAATTAAAAGTCTACTAATTGGTCACAACTAAAATGTAGGTGTAACCTGCGCTTCATAACATAAGCGAGCTCTGTGTTGATGCTCTGTTCAGCCCCTCCACAAGGTGCTCTTCAGTGATGGGCCTCTTTACGTTTCTACTCATTTCTCTGCAGGATGCTGCTGTCTTTGCGCAAATGGCACTTTGGCTTGGACAGCCGGTGCACGGTCAGGATGTAAGCTGGGTCGCTCCGAGAATATCAAAGCACAGGAAGTCGTCCTCTGCATAAAAATCGTTGTCATTATTTTCTGAAAGTGAACTTCTGCAGAAAGTGAACTTTGGCAGTATCGTTTCATGTTACCGTTGGTGGAAACCTAAGCTATAGTGATAAGTGGAAACATCCGTCGCGCAAGCTTTGCATGTGGAAAACGAATTAAACCTAGACGATAGTTTTACATAAATATGTAAATATGACTTAATTCGGGTGTAACGTTCTTCTATGCCACCGGTCCAACTCAGGGACGGTGTTGGACATTTCGTAACGTTTCAGGGCGAATTTCGTGTTGGTTTTTGCAATGCTGTTCATCTTTTTATTCAAGAGGAGTTGTTGACCGAGTATCAGTCTTTATTCCCTCCTTTCTTTGAGCCGTTTCTCCCCCTCCGTCTCCCTCAGCAGGGGCTGCGAGCTTCTCCTCTCCTCCGACCCCCAACCCCAGACTGTCCACTCTTCCCTTCCCTCCTCGTTCATCCATCCCTCGTTCGTGCTCTTCTCCGAGCCTCAGACGGCTGGTGGCTCAAAGACTAACTGGATTACGGGGACAACAGAGCACCTTCCTCTATGCCGCTGGCTTCAATATACTTGCGCCAGCGTCTATTGAGCGCGGCCGGGACCCGCGCAGGCCCGGTTTCATTGAACCGTGTATGGGGCTTTATGCCAGGCGTGCACGGCCTTGCCCCTTTTCCTCATCAATCATTCGGCTGTGGGGGTGCGATCCGAGCCCAGACAGGCCTCAATGCGCCTATCCAACGAACTCTAAAGGAAGGAAAGAGACAGAAAGAGAGAGTTTTACTCCTGCACGGGTCATTCCTCCAACAAGACAGAGTTTGGATACAAATGGGTTATTCGGATAATTATAAACATCGCACCATTAACCAAAAACGTTTAATTTATTATCCCTATAGATTTAAAAGTCCTGCCTTTCCAAGGAGCCTATAGTCTAAACCCGTTTTGTCAGTTTGTCAATCTGTCCATTTTTATCAGTTAGGATTTAGGCCTATATTGCAGCTTTATCTAAAATCAATTCGTTTTTAAAGGTATAAAGTTTTTTTTATGAATCATTCTGTATGGTCATACTCTTCTGCAGCAATTGGTAAAAGTGGCTACCGTGGAAAAGATGTCTCGTCAGGTCTGTTGACGAAATCGCTTTCCTTTTTTTCATCAGGCCTCAACAGTATGTCGAATTCTTCTCCTTGCACTTAACTTTTTTAATAACGATTTTCCCCCTGGCCGGAGGCTCACACTAGTCTCCTAAAGGAATACCTCAATCTGATTATGGTTCTATTTTACAGCAGACACCAGGGCGCAATAAGAGCAGAGCGCGCGGAACCGGGCCTTCACCCATCAATTAGATCTCTATTAGCAACCGGGCGGACCTCACTGAGGGTGCACGGCGCCCATACTCCAACCAAGAGGCGAAATTAAACAATTCTTCAAGCCTGCAAGACCGTCTGAACCGCAGAATCCCTATTTTAACCAGCATTTATGTCGTTCAGTTTTATTTGCCAACGTGCATAAACGTTCAGTGCTGAGGGTTGGGGGTTAAATCAAGCTATAATAGTGTATCATATGAGTATATTTTGTAATCACGTAGGTGTTTCAAAATGATGTACATAAAAACACATTCTCTGATTTGTTATTTTGGGAGAATGTTGTGCCAGAAAGTCTACAATATGATTTGCATAAAATGAAATACGCTTTGTATTAAAATCACGGAGATAATATATTTTAGGAGTTTTTCATTTTGTGAATAGAGATTCCGGGTTATATCCTAGCTAAAAAATATAGCCATCTGTACGACATTTACATACAAATACACGAGAGTATAGTCCTAAACTTTCCATGTCATAATTCTATATTAGCTATTTGAGTCCAGCGCATCCTATTTAGTAATCCATTTAAATTTGGACAAGAGGTGTCAAAAATCAGAAGTCTGTTCACCAGTACTTTGAATACTGGAGATATAATAACGTAGGTTTTGTTGAGAAAATACGTTTTTATTTATTCATACTTAATTCCAGACAGGTTATCGATATTTCGATGTGTGTCATATTGAAATTCTGATATTTTACTGTTCTACAGTTTTTACAATAAAATTAAGCCTGCCTAATAATGTTTGGGAAATTCGTAATATTGATAATATTGCTATTGGCACCTTGTGCCTTAAATCATTACACACATATTGCTAGTAACATTGCACCCATTTCAGTCCAGTCCAACAGGACAAACAAAACGCTACCGAAACAACCTCGGTTTGTTTAACCTTTGTTTTGTTTAAAAAAAAAAACCTGTACGAAAAGTGAGACGCGAGCGCGTATCTCTCTATTTATTCAGTCAAAGGACGGCAATTTATCATCGATGGAGACAGCGTCGCATTTTCTACCTAGCTCTCTCAGACTCTGTCCCAAATTCAGCATTTTTATGGAAAACCGCAGTCATTTTGATTGATGAAATCTAAAGATGTCTAAAACAATCCGAGAGATCCCCAACTGTGGCGCCTCACTCCGGGCATTGTTGCGCTGACATAAGGGGGGAGCTTCGTGAGAATACACGAAAAAATCGCGATTTCAGTGTAAAAGCGGATAGAAAAGGGATTTCTTTACATTCATGCAGACGGGCAGTGGGAAAGTTGGAGAAACTCTTTCCATTTTGGAAGCAAACAATACCACTTCAGTTTCAGTTGACTCGTTCAAAACATAGCCCTGTACTATATGGCTTAAGACTAGAGAATGGGCTATTTATTAAAGTGATGGACTTGGGAGTGTTCCTTTTAAAAAGTATTCGCTTAAAATTCAAGAGCCCAGGATGGAGTTACTTTATTGTGTCTTTTATAAGATAATTTAATTTGCAAAACGGCGTTGCGGTTGCCTTATGGGGTGGCCGAAACGGTTTGTTGGTGTATTTACCACATCATCATGACTATGAATTTTAAATTGAAAATCTAAAAAATGTTTCGATATTTTATAGGCATTTGTCTCCAAACGATTAGCCCCCGATGTCGTTTTCATAAAGTGTTCTGGCTTGTTAGCCATGATTCATGATAAAAGCATTATTAATGTCACCTGCTTAATTGCCCTAAATTGGCCCGTGCATTATTAATAAGGCCAGCCCGTGCAGACTCGGCATCGGAAATATCTTAATGTCGCCTCACCCAAAGGGAGCTTTAATAAATCTTCCTGCATTTAACTGCGTTTTCCCTCAGACTCCTCCGGGCATATGGAGGCCATGTCAAGATTGCGTTTGTATGTCTGTGCTTTGGAGCAGCTGCCGCGAACAACAGACAAGCCCTTGTCAATTAGGCGCTGACAAGCGGGTCCTCGGATGGCCCAGGGCGATGCGGGGACCAGCAGTGTACAGTCCCAGCAATTAGTGTCCATTTCTGTCCAGACCTCCAAGGAGCACGCGGACACGGGGCGGTCAGACGGCAAAACACGGCAAAGAAACGAGTCGGATTATTGCTCAAAGTGCAAGATATGAAAATGAAAGTCATTGGGGTGGTATGAAGGTCCAGGTCTGCGATTTAAATGATTTAAAGCAAACAGTGTGATAAATGACAAGCTGGTGCTGGACTGCCCACCATGGGCCTTTGTCGTGGGTGTCACCGCCGTGCCGCTGCCCTTTGGCCTGGTGGGGGTTGGACCTTCGGACAGGGCCAACCGGCCGTTTGAACAACTCGCTGATAGTTCGGGTCAGGGAGGCCAAGTCTCCAGCAGGACAAGCAAAGTCCTCGCCAGCGGCAGCTGAGCCGAACAAAACGGCTCCAGCTTGGTCGGCCCAGGGAATCATTAGAGGAAGCGTTTGTTTAACTAATTAGTTAGCTGGGCTGCCAGAGGGTGGGGGGGTCTTGTAGGGACAAGGCACATTCACTCAGGAAGATCCCGAGTTCAAAGTACAGGATGGGGACAGGGCCGTGAAGCTGGGCCAGCCTGAAGTTCAAGAACAGAACAAACAGCACAAGCCGAGAGAGAGAGAGAGAGAGAGAGAGAGAGAGAGAAAATGATCCCGCTTTAAATATGGGAAAGTTTGGGGAACAGGTCGCAAGGTCAAGAAAAGTCAACAAGAGAGCAGCGTTGATGACAGAAGGAATTTAGTATCAAAAAAACATAAATCTTCAAGTGAGGGCAGCGACACAATGACCACAAAGAGGGAGAGTGTTCGAGTCAACACCGATGTGTTGTTGGCGAAAAGAATTAATGGATCGGTCCAAGATGTTAACATCCAACACAAAACGAATAGACGTTAAAATAGAAGGAGTTCCCTGAAGACCTCCAATGACATGTATTGAACCCGGGGCGTTTAATCTTAAAACTACCCATGGCTATTTATGATCATCAGGGGGAAAATACGGATGATAAAAGCCATTTTTTGTACGGAAACAAGGACTTTTAATTGAGCTGGTTGCTTTAGACTTCAGTCACTGACTATGTGAGGGCTAAGTGTCCTAGGTCTGTCGCCGTAGAGAATATCGAGGTGCATATATCAATGCATCTGGAGACTTTGCTGACCACACAGCGAGGTCTATGTCATGATCATTGATGAGAACTCTGCGTGACCTTGGGTAGTTTCTCAGCGCTATGCTAATAACCCCTCCCTTTGTGATCCTTGTTAGTCCTCTCGTCTGTCCCCAGAAACGCCGAATTCCATAACTCTTCATAAGAAGCATTATTAGGGAAATCCTTCCTTTTTGACAATTTAATAGCGCAAACCAATCATGCGCCTGACACCAACCATTCATCTTCAGTCACAGACAAAAGGGCAGGCATGCTAGCCAAGTCCCCCTTAGTCTGCGCTATTTCCAGTTGAATTCACAAGGCCAGCATTGTTGAGCTTCAACGGTTATGTTTATGAAAGTGTATGAAGTTGACGTTTCGTCCAATGAGATCATTAAATTAATTAGTGCTGGTGTGACCAAACGACCACTCATTATGTTTAAACTCACGTCGGAGGAACCTACCGAATTGGCCAAAGACCAACATTTAACAAGCGAGGAGTAATTGTGTTTTAAATATAAGTTATGAATTCTTTTCCGAATCAATTTAAGTTTCGAGGCAATTTTGCAACATTCTCCAATGGGACTAACAAGGCAGGAAAAATGTATGCTTGGCGGCCTCACCTTTGGGAGTGTCTCAATAAAAGAGACATCAGCTTCACACCAAGCCGTATAATTTTTAATATATATGCAATAAATGTTCAATTTGTTGCCTGAAATGACAGGAAATAATTTCGTCATATTTAAAGGCATTATTACACCCCTGCTCGAGCTCGAGCTCCTTGTGTTTGATTAAGTCATTCTGAGATTGTGTTTGATAAGTTAATAACGATACCGATACTCTCCTCTTGACATTAAATTCTCCACGGGGCAGTTAGAAAAGTGGTTCTTGAACAAAGAAATCTCCGCCATGGACTGTTTACCCAAGCTTGTCAATAATTCATTTCTTTATTTGACGCCTTTATAGGTCTAGCGTTAGAAATAGCCAGGAAATTCCCCATAGCTCAATTTCTTATTAAAATGCAATCAGATAAATAGGCTTAATTAAAAATTGGTTACGAAATGCATAAAATCTCATGACAATATGCGACGTGACTTTTAAAACCATATTGTTTAAGTCAGGTTTATGGGTTATTCTTTATTATTCTTGAGTGTAATTAATTTGAAAGTCTATAGGGTTGCTTGAAAAAATATAGGCCTGTTTTTGACCGAGAAGCCTATGAAATAAAAGCGATTCTCTTCAACTTGAGGTAATACACCACAAAACATCCTTTGGCGAACAGGTTTAAGCGGAAGTTAGTCTTCCTGATTTTAGCAACAAATTGATGACCTTGTCACTTGATTTATCTCAAAAATGTGAACAAGTTTCCATTAACCTACGGACCGCTTTGTGACTGTTTGATTTGTTGACATGATTCTGATTAGTTTGTTACTGTTCCACTTTCATTTTCAGCAACACTGATATATTTCTTACAATATGCACATCCTCTTATAATCATTCGATATGCTATTTTATATGTATTTAAATGAAGTGATTTTTCCCCTAATGTAAACAAACGTTCAGCAACAAAGTTCCACATTTTTGTCATTATTGTAACCTACATTATTCTATTATTTCCCCTTCAATTCGTAACATGCCCCTTTAAATGTAACTGAATGAACGCGAACTAACAATAGCTCGAGTCTAACAGACATTTGTGAAACGCCTCGGCGATTTGCGGTGACAATCAGGATCTCATCAATTCAGTGTGACCAAGTTAACCAAGCAGCGCTGTAAGAATACTGTGACAGTGTTTTCTCCTATTCATCCAGATAGTGGAGAGGAACATTCCATCACATAGGTTAAAAGGAAATAAAACTAAACGCAAAAACAAGATATGGCGAATAATTCACCTGTCACCGAAATATTTAAGTGGTAAAGTGAGTACAATGTTAATTTATTAGGATATCGAGCGTACGTTCAGGAAACTTTGTGCGATCAAAGTAACACGAATTATTCTGCTGCTGTAGAAATAGTCATATCCTGTAGGAAAAAATAAATGCGATGGTAGTAATGTGCATAAATTAATAGTCGCTTTAATCTTGCATTTGAACAACGACCAGTATTTTTAGTTTAGTTTATTTAATTCTAGTTTATCTGTCATAGGTGTATAGTTTTAAAGCAAGATTCAGTCACGTCTCTGTAGGTTTTAAAACAGGTATCAGCCATAAGTCTATAAAAATACAAAAATAAATAGATGAAAGCGGCCGCCGCTTTTAGCACATTTGTTGTTTTTGTGTTTGTTTCTTTGACGAGCAATTTGAAAGACTTCTGTTGGAAATTGATTCACCGCATCACTCTTTTACTTTCATGTGTTCTTTTCGGTTGTCTTAGATTTCGTTTGTTTCGTCCCGTTTCACTCCCTGTTTGTTTTATCTCTTTATTTTGGTGTGATACAGCTGCACGCAGAATACAGTCCCTCTTTTCCGATAACAAGCGCCTTCCTTTTGAAGGTATCCTTTGATTTCGCTCGCTTTTCTCTCGTCATTGGCTCCAACTTGTCAATCCTTCGCTTTTGTTGGGTTTCTATGCAGAATAGACGGAAAGTCCGCGGTCCGCGGTGATGGATCCGTTTTGAAAAAGGAAAAGGTTAAGGGTGGAAAAGTGAATCGGTTGCCATGGTATTTGTTTCAGCCTGACGAAAATGCTTCAAATATTTCGTCGTTTGTTTATATAAATTTTTTATTTAGGATACGAAATAACAAGCAACAGACTGATTTTATTCCCAGTTTTGTTTAGAATGATCCATATGCTTTATGCAGAATTGCAGGCTACAGATGTGCAAATGTATAGATCATTTGGTAAATGTCGTTTTCAAATGTTTTTGCAATTTTCTAATAGCGCGTGCAGTAACAACTCTTTAAAATGGTAGCAAATGCTCTGTAATATTCATGCTGGTGCAATATGAAAACAGATGTGTGGATTACACCTATAACCCCATTCAATGCAATGCAGTAAAATAATCAATAATGTTTCGTATTTAGGATGGTGTTGTTTATTCGTTTTTTATCGAAATCCTTCGTGTATATAAAAATGTGGTTAAATAGCAGCCTATGTATGCACTGCGGTTTAAGGGTGCGATTCCTCTGAGAATAGCAACTATTTACGGCTGCTTTGCCACGTAGGCTAATCGTCTGAGCACTGCAGCTAAAACGTGATCCCAGAAGAAAAAACGGTGTGCAGCTGTTCTTACATCGCCGCAGTGCCCCAGCAACACCAACCTTTATACAAAAGAACACACCACTTCCAAAATTTTGCAACCCACGAACATGAAAACTATGCAGGTTTTGAGATAAAATGCAGAAAAGGTCGATTTCAAAAACAACAATTGACTTTCTACTTACAGTGTCTTCATGGTTCTTATTCCGTCTCATATCCTGTCATATCCTAAGAGTGCGCTACAGTAGAGTTTGTCTTGTCTTTTTCTGGGAGATTCACTTTAACAAGTGGAAAGTTTGTGTCCTTCTGCGCCATTTTATACATGATGAGCCGTCAGTAATAGGATTATTAAACAAAAACGGTTTCAGGCGCTGGCGTTAACCTTTTTTAATGCCTAATTAGGTTTTGCAAAGAAATAATTAGATTTTGCATCGCGTACATTGCCTATATTTTCAACTGACGCAGAAACAGTTTCATCATTATAAGACCTCCTTGTCGATCACCTAAACAATATACATTCTCTGTCACTGTACACAAGATGATTTTAAAATATGCTGTGATCAAATATTGTACATAAATTAATTACGTTCCACATATGCCCGAAACACCGTTGTACTGCAGAGCAGAGAGCGCCCTCTGTGTGTCAAAGTCGTGTATTACATGCTCCTCTTCAAATCCCAGCCCTAAGGCATGGCTCAATGCATAACGCGGTAGAAATGCGATTTTGTTACTTATCTAAACTCTGTGCATCACCACCGTGCTGAACGTGACAGTGCACTACTTTCCTGGTTTCAAGTATTTACTCTCTGTTGCCATTTGAGGACCTATAAACGTTTTTTTGCACATAGTCATACCAAATGCATGTAGCGGACATATATATATAGGACACATTCCGGTGGGTGCACTTTTTGGCACTTTAGCTATATAGCTGTTGTATGAGTAGCCTATATATATATATATATATATATATATATATATATATATATATATATATATATATATATATATATATAGATAGGCACTGATCTATATATATATATATATATATATATAGATCAGTCCTAATGTGTTTTTGCTGCTATTAGTTGGCGCCGTAATGTCCCGTTGCGCTGTTTCCTCGGGTCCTCAGTTCTCGCCCCATCTAGTGGTCGTGTGGTCGTCTACTATGAACACCAGAGCGAACACAAGTACATTTAACCCACTCCACGCGTGATCGGAATAGCTTTGGCTTTGCTCACAGATTCTGTAAGTCAGACGTTTGCACATTGCTGGGTTAAAATGAGAATATGCATCAACCCTTGATTACGCTGTGATTAAAGTGAATAACAGTCACAACAGGAAGAGGGCGTCCAGATTTCTCACTGGACCCGTAAAACCAGCGCAACTACCACAGGGAGATTGGATGACTAGCAGAGGCAATATCGTTTATTGGCTGGAATACAGGCTTGTCCCGGGCTTCAGAGATACCCGAATCGACCTCAGCTTGCCACCGCGTTCCGGGTGAACGTGACAGGGCGCTGCTTGCCTGATTTCAAGTATTTACTCTCTATTGCCATTTGAGCACCGATAAACATTTGTTTGCACATAGTCCTACCAAATGCATGTACCCCACGCCCTCCCATAACAAACAAAACTGCTGTGACATTACAGATATTAGTTTCCCTATGAGACTTAATTTAGAGACGGTTAAACGCGCAAGGCATCTGCTGTCCTGACAAATTCTATATTTTAAAACGTGCGAAAAATAGCTACACCTCCCCCCCCCCCAACATGCAACATCTCACACGGTGTAAAACGTATCATCTTTTAAATTAAGGGAAGGACCGTTATAAACACATCTGCGCTCATCTATACACACCAGTAGGCTATAAAATGGCTGCTTCGTCTATATTGGATTTATCTTGGCTTTAGGTGATCACTTATCCTTTTTATGGATGGTGCTTTAGTCTGAATTTTGTCGTGTAGTTCACTGTCATGCTCTGCCTATGGGTCTAACTTTGTGTCCTAAGTCAGAAATATAGCACAGCATCTGGTTCAATGTTTTTAACCAAGACCTATAGTTGCTTTAGCCCTCCCGTTTTGAGTCTTGACTGCTTCTTGAGTTTTGTTGTGTCCATATTTCTTTCGAAAGTCTCCAATCTAATTTAACTTCATATAGATCCTGGTTCAGGAAGCCACATTTCGGCTGTTCTCTGTGGCCATCCAGGGTCCCCTCCCTGGCCATGATGTGGGGGTTTGCTTGGCTGGTGGCGGCCAACGCTGGTCAAATTTGCTGAAAAACTGTGGGTCAGTGAAAGGACCACCATAGATGATGGTTTGCAGCAAATACACCACCACCACCACGAGGCAGGAGATCAGGATGAACGGCAGGAAGGGGCGGAGATGGGTCCAGGCCACGCCCATGCCATAGCTCAGCCCACCTGTATTCCGATAGTGGGTCGTGTGCCGGGACGAGGTGGACTGGGGCAAGTCCCAAGGAGAACCTTCTCGAGAGTCCGAGAGAGAGACGGGGGGCACGGTCAGAGTATCCATGTGTGAGAGAGGGGGAGGTGTCTGAGAAACGGACAGTCACACACAGAGGTGAGGTCAAAATCAAAAAGTCAAAAAGCCCGTTTGCAAAAACATGCCAAATGCATTGTGTTGTTAAGAACAGCAGCCCGGAGGAA
This sequence comes from Brachyhypopomus gauderio, assembly GCF_052324685.1. NCBI lineage: Eukaryota > Metazoa > Chordata > Actinopteri > Gymnotiformes > Hypopomidae > Brachyhypopomus > Brachyhypopomus gauderio. The sequence goes on along the minus strand of NC_135221.1, from coordinate 17,759,325 downwards.
TTAGCTGCACAATACGGTCTTACATTACAACAGTGACATCCATGTAGCAATTATGTATGTCCTCGCATAGATCTTCTCTTCATATTCTTTGTTCATTCCATGATGTTTGGAAGTTCCTGTAGGTCCAATATTCCCGTTTTGTAGTGCTTATTCCATTTGTGACGGGAAGGATTCACGTATTTCCTCTCCAAACTTTTTCAGTTTCTCCACCTGAAGTTTCCGCATGAGACCACGTAGGCGTCGAACAGCACCGACGGACGTGTTCTGTGACCGTGTTCTGTGAAACTGCGTGCCAACCAAGTCTGAGGGAAATCTGATCCACAGACAGAGGGGGCTATACGGCGGGAGGGAGGGGGGCAGTCTGGGCAAACGAAAGCGTGATAAGCCCCATAAGTACGTCTACTGGCAAATGACAGGAACATGTGGAGAAAGCGGATGAAGGGAGAGTGAACCAATGAAATATTGTTTTTGGCAGGGTTCAAACGTGTGTGCACATAACCTGACGCTTCACACTGGAAACCGCTCCCCCCCCTCTCTCTTTCACACACTGGTACTTATTCATATGCGCACTTATAACACGGCCCACATATGCAGACGCAGTCTATGAAATGTTGTTGAAACATGCTCTTGATGCCACCGAGACTCCCCACGCACATATTAGAAGAGTGTAACATTAGCTGTGGTATGTGAGGTCAGCTCTGTAACTTTAGAGATTTAGTGTGTGTGGGGGGTGGGGGTGTGATCTGTGTGATCTGTCTCGCTCTCTGTCTGTCTGTCTGTCTCTCTCTCTCTCTCTCTCTTTCTCTCTCTCTCTAGACCAGAGACCGATATACGGTCTCTGCTCTGGACTTATCTGGACTGTGCGCAAGTAAACATATTCGAATTTCATCGGTTAACTTGTAATGAAATCTTTTAATCATTTATATATGGTAATGATTAAACATGATAATTCTGGTGGGTTATATTTCATATCTTTAATTCATTTTATTATTTACATTTTTATTAAAGTTTTTTTTCCTAATTAAAAACATTTGTTTTGTTTTTAATTAGTCATACACCTTGCATTGCCATGTGTATGAAACATGATATATAAATAATCCTTTGTTGCCTTGTATTCTTCAGCTTGGGGGTTAATATTCCTGATAAGAGATTTTATGCTTTGGTCAGGCAGTTTACTGGTGTTAGCTGGATGATGCTTGTCCTTTGTCCTTGTCCTTTACTGTGATCCTTCATGTTCAGTTGCCCTGGGTTGTTAGTTAGCCCGTATGGGCATTAGTAGATAACCACTGGTTCATTAGTGATGCTAGGTGGCCATTCAGAGCTGTTTGTTTCTGTTTGACTGTGGGCATGGATCGTGTCAGCCCAGGCTGTGCTCAGTCATTTACATTTGTGACCAACTCTTGAAAATCTGCTGACTGCTTCTTGCTGTGGGAGATCTCTTATACACTTAGCACTGGTGATATGTGCTTCTACCACATGCTGTTCTGATGGTTGCACTCTTCTGGACGGAGATCTCAGATGTTGTTCCTGGCATCTGCTGGAGCCATTCGCCCAGTTTGGGGTTCAGAGCCTCTAGTGCTCTGATGACTACAGGAACCACAGGAAGTTGTCTTCCCTTTCCACATCTTCTCCAGCTCTTCTCTCAGCCGTTGGATTTCTCAAGCTTTTTTGCATTCATTGATACAGAAGCTGCTGAGCACATGGTCCTCTTCTGTGGTTTGTCCAGTTGGTTATCCATTACCATTTTGTGCACCTGTATCTGGAAGCATGGACGTAATTTTGATTTCAAAAGTGGGGGGGACATGGATTCGTCGCTATTTAAATATTTGGTTTTAACCGTAAAAACTGGGGGGGACCACAACCGGCTTTTGAAAAAGTGGGGGGGGACATGTCCCCCCTGTCCCCCCCCCCCCCAAATTACGTCCGTGTCTGGAAGTCCCACGTGATCTTAGCACAGTCATTCTCCAACACTATTTTACACAGATGTAAAATACTTTGACCTCAGAAATCCCAGCCCGTATTCGGCACAGATGTTTCTGTATACATTGGCTGCTGGGGTGTCTGAAGATCATCTTTGCACTGCCTGCCTCTGGGGTCCTGCCTGGTCTAGCAGATCCCAGCATTTATAGATTTTGTATTCAGAACTTGTTCTTGTGTTGCCATGACCAGTGTCGTCGTGGTGTCATTGTAGCACTGAAGCTCACTATTCAATGCTCCCCACACCCCCCCCCCTCCCCCTTCTGCGTAGTGAACACAGGTAGATTCTTCAGCCAGTGGGCTTGGACCATGTCAGGACCTGAAGCTGTCCAGCGCTCTGTCCCAAATGTCCTGTTCTTCTGGAAGCCTTGCGTACTTCAGGACAATTTTGAATTTCTTTCTCAAGCTACAGTTGCTGCAGGTGTATCAACTACACTTCCATGACGCAAATCTCCAATTTCACCACATCCCAAGGGTGCTGTATTGGATTGAGCTCCGGGGACTGTGGAGACCATATGAGTTGAGTGAACTCCGTGTCATGTTCAAACCAGTTTGAGATGATTTGAGCTTTGTGACAATCTTCAATTGTCGTGAGCCCATTTGAGTTACTGTTGCCTTTGAATCAGCTCACAGTCTGGCTGGCTATTCTCCTTTGACCACTGCCATCAATCGGGCATTTTCACCCACAGAACTGCCTCTCAAGGGATATTTTCTCCTTTGGGGACAACTCTCTCTAAACCCTAGAGATGGTTCTGGGGACAACTCTCTCTAAACACTACAGATGGTTCTGTGTGAAAAGCCCAGTAGATCAAATTTCTGAAATTCTCAGATCAGCTCATCTAGCACCAACAACCATGTGACTTGAATCTCCTTACTTCCTTGTTCTTGTGCTCGATTTGAACTTCAGCAGCTCTTCCCGACCATGTTTAAATGTCTCAACTGAGTTGCTTTTATGTGGTTGGCTGATTATATATTTGCATTAATGAGGTTGACAAGGTCTACCTAAAAATGGCTGGTGATTGTATATATGGTTCTTGGTTTTCTTAAAATACCTGTTGTAGCTTCACATTGCATTGCTTTGCATTTATATATGGACATGTCCACACACTAAACAACAATCTACATATAAATTACTGATAGACAGACCACACATTATCTCTCTCTCTCTCTCTCTCTCTTTCTTTCTCTCAAATTATGTATAATATTAACATTTATTTAAGAGAGTGGCAAATGTGTACAATTACATATACAAAAACTGTTCAGAACCAGAATAACAATTTGCCATTTCTAACACAGCGGTAGACAATAAGCTATAAGTTAAGTTACAGAAGCTTGCAGCAGTATTCAAACCATCCTTCCAAAAATGTATTCACTCAAAAATAATTAATACTTTGAAACAAATCAAACAGCTCTTTTAGTACTTGATTGTGGAATTTAGGTCTGAGTTGATAGCTCTCTGTCCTCTCCGTTGTCATTTTGATCAGTCTCCATCTTTGTCTGGGTGTCCTGCGTCCGGCCTCCTTCTTCATCAGGACTTCCTTCTCCTCTGGCCTCCTCGTCCATGACGTCTCCGTGCGTTGCTCCCTTCTCCTCCTCTGGCTCGTCTCCTTCTCTGCTGCCCTTGTCTTCGGTCTCAGCTTGACTTTGGCTTTCTTCCGCTTTTTCCCGCTCCTTCTTCTCCCGCTCGATTTTTGAGAGATGCTGGCAGAGGGACTGAACATAGGTGAAGACACTAAACGGGTCGGGTTTCTTCCCCATTAGTAACATATCTGATACGTCCAGGAGGGGGCAGCAGTCAGCTAGTGATCTGATAGAGAGATAGAGAGGAGGGGGGATTTTTAAACTCGGTACACTCATACAAGAGAGGAAAATAAATTATTAACTCAGAGATTCATTGTTTTATGATTGTATGTGATGCTCCTATTTTTCTATCCTTAGTTGGTCGAACTACATACACACATACTTTGCAGGGGTACTTTGAATTTGTTTCTCAAGCTATTTTGCAAAGTGCAAAGCACTTTGTAAGTCGCTCTGGATAAGAGCATCTGCTAAATGCCGTATATGTAAATGTAAATGGGTAAAGGCCAGGGAGACGTTTATACGCACACATACTCTGTGGTGGTGACGTTCATGCACACACATACTCTGTGGTGGTGACGTTCATACACACACATACTCTGTGGTGGTGACGTTCATGCACACACATACTCTGCCATGGTGAAGGCCAGGGTGAAGTTCTTCTCTCGCTCGCTGGCTTTGAGGGAGGAAAAATCAAAGGCGTGGGGAAAGAAACGATGAACAAGGGCGCAAAAAGCCAAGCCATCGCTCCACGACGACGAGAAGTTCTCTATGGAAACTCCCTGGAGACACAATCACAGACAACAGCACACTTTAAATATTTTCATAAGCTAGCATAACTTTTTTAGAATAACAGCAGGTCTTATCTCACTGTCCTAAATGGTGTCGCAGCTTTGTTTTGATATTTCCCAAGCTCCACCCTCTGCAATTAAGCCCCTCCCATGGCCACACCCTCACCTCATAGCCCCGTGTTTTGTTGCTACACCAGTGGAGGATTTTCTGTTTGATTGACGCCCCAGCAGACACACCCACAGACGACTTCTGTACCTTAAAGTTTCTGACCCCTGGAGTCCTACAATAAGACAACACAGCCTGTATTTATCTGATAAATACAGACGCACTACACACACTAAAACCACAAAAACACAAAAGCACAACACACTCTCATTTCATTACGTCCAAACCAGTATGTCTCTGACTATGATGATGTTGATTAATGAAAGACATAATAATAATAATTATTATATAATTAATAATAATAATTAGAGGCTATGGAGTGCAGTAACATAATTAAGCCCTCAATTATCATGTGTTTGATAACTAAACTGCAGGAAAGGATATTAACATCAACGTAATTAAAACATATACGTCAATGATATATGCGTCAGTGAAACATTACATTTCTGCAAGGCAAATATCATCAATATTTGAGCAGCCCCCAAAAAAGAACAGCCTCATAAATCATGCGGATAAGGATCTCAAGCGTGCAGATGAATATTGTGAGCGCGCTGCTAAAAACATAATGATCCTGCTAATGGATGCGGCGACGAAGCTACTGCTGCTTTGGCTCCGTGACGAGCTCCTGCACAATGACTCACTGGTCCTGCTGAAACTTTGCCATGGCGTCTCTCCGGGCCGAGGGCCGGCCGCCCCGCGGGCGAGACGAAGCCTGCATGGAGGTTCTGGAGACAGAGGAGGGAGGAGGGGCGGCTCCTTTCTTTCCTTTCGTCTGTTCTTGGTGTTCTCTCTTCTTCTCTTCTTTCTCCTTGGCCAGCGCTGGCTCGTTAGCCGTGTGCTGGGCCGGGCCTGGAGGTTCCTCCCTTTTCTCTGGTTCAGGTGTGTCTTTGCTTTTGTCGCTCCTTTGCAGCTGCTCATCTTGCGAGGCGTTGGTTCCGTTGCTCTCCTTTTCCTCTTCTCTGGCAGCAGGAACCTCTCTGACCTTTCCAACCTCGTCTTCGTTTATCCCGGCTCCCTGTCCTTCATCTGGACGTTCAGCGCTGTCCCCCTCTGTCTTCTCGTCCTCCGTCACAGACGCTCCGTCTTTGTTTCTGTCTGCACCACCCTCAACGTCTACACCACTCTTGCCATCTACACCACCCTCGCCGTCTACACCACCCTCGCCATCTACACCACCCTCGCCGTCTACACCACCCTCGCCATCTACACCACCCTCGCCATCTACACCACCCTCGCCATCTACACCACCCTCGCCATCTACACCACCCTCGCCATCTACACCACCCTCGCCGTCTACACCACCCTCGCCGTCTCCTGTGATGACGACTGCGCTGACGTCTCCGCTGTCCTCGCCGCTCCCGCTGGTTTCAATATGGGGATTTGGCCCCTCCTCTCCGTTGTCATTACTGTGACCTCTGCTCTCATTGGTCCCGCCCACAGGCTCTGGGTCACGCCCAACATGGCTTTGAGTCCCACCCACAGGCTCTGGGTCACGCCCTACATGGCTCTCATCTTCTGGCAGTTCCTCTGTGGTTTTCTGTGAAGCACACATCAACGAAGAGGTGACATAAGGGAACTTATACAACGCTATCAACTTTCCAAGGACCACTTAGCATACTAGTACCAATAGTGTTATATATTACATATGACTTTTTAAAGTCAATACTGTGTGTGTGTGTGTGTGTGTGTGTGTGTGTGTGTGTGTGTGTTTTGATGGTAGGACTCTGCTAATGAGTAACGGTTCCAGGTGTCACATAAGGTCATGACTCATCAGTTGTAAAAGAGCCAGAGACATTCTTCTGTGTAAGGAGGTGTATATATTTGTTTGTGTCTATGTGCGTGTATGTGTGCGTGTGAGTTATCATGCAAAAACATGCATATGAATAGATAGGGTTAGGCAATAAACTGCAAAATTGATATAACTTGGTCTTTAGTATTTTGATGGACCACTAAGCTAAAGAGACTTATAATATAGTGAAAACAGTCCTTGAGTGGCAGTTACCTTTTAGATTAAGATACAGTAAATCCAACTGTTAACATTATATGGCCTTGTATATGTTAATATGAATCTGTAAATAAATGTCAGACGCTGTGGTCATCATCCATGCCTGATAAACACTGCGGTGATGTTCTTCTCACCTTCTCCTGCTTGTCCTCTGCCCCACTGACCAGCGTAGAATCTTCCATCTGTCTTACGGTCTTGTACAATGGAAAAGCCCCAAACAAGGCTAGTTCTGTCTGTCTTTCTTTTACTCTCTTCTTCCTCTCTTTCTATGCTGTCTTTGCTCAAATTTCCTCCCTTCCTCTCTGTCTCTTTCTCTCTCCCTCTCTTTTTCTCTCTCTCTGACCTTTAGAACAACGCATGATACAGAAATAGGCAGAGTAGTGTTGGTAATATTGGCTCAGCCAGACCCCCCCAACAGCTGCTACTACTGGAAACCAAGCAACAGCAGTATACAACACACACACGCGCCCGCGTGCGCACACACACACACACACACACACACACACACACACACACACACACACACACACACACACACACACACACACACACACACACACGAGATTACAATAGTGGATAATGGTGATCTCTCTAATCGTCCTCTTCACTCCCTATACTCTATGCCATTTTTGTAATTGCCATCCACGTTGATTAACGATTACTTCTTGAAGTACTGCAGAACAATACAAACACTATGAAAAACAAACAAAAATATAATGTGTTGCTATCATGTAAGGCCCCATTTCTTGAAAGAGAGAACACAGAATACAGTTCACTTTGATATTATTTTGTTAATATCTTTATAATTGCACATCAATATGAACATTTGGTAAGTCATTTAGCTAGTCGTAGGTTCCTGACTCCTGCTTTGTGCACTATTTTTCACTATAATGGTGCACTATAAGTGTGCACTATTTTTCATCTTGGTGGTGAGTTTCTCCCAACCGATTTGCTGAGTCATTCATTTATATGCGGGTAGATGTTTTGTTGCCTAAGTGTTTAAAACAATTCTGCATGATAATGTTGCCTCTTTGCCCAAACATCTGAAGGCAGACAGAGATCCTAAACTCATTAAAGAGAATACAGTTTAGCCAGTGAATGTTAGCCTACCTCGTCTCTCTATCTGACGTGTGTGTAGCTGCACTCCCGTTTGACCTCTAATAGTGCATCTTCTCCTTCGTCACAAAGCAGATGGGTTTAAAAATAACCTCATATCTTTCCTCCAAGTCCCTTGGAGCCATTATCTTTTCAGAACTTCTCCTGCTCTTATTTGGTCCCTGCTCCCCTCCTCTGTGGCTGGACATGTCAGTCTGGTTGGGTGGTGGACTTCTAGGCCTACTTTTAATCTTCTGTTCATTGCTTTTTGAAGAGGAAGAGAGAGAAAACTAACGGATTCTGTGTATTTACGTTTATCCCAATGCAGTGGTATAATGCTTCAATGGCAAGGCCTCTTTATCTAGTAATGTAAAAATAGTGTTAGAGTTAAAAATAAAGAGAAAAATAAAGTTAGAGGGTAAGCCTACTGTCTTCATGAACCCCACCCTTTGAACTAAAACACCTAGCTAGCTAAATAACTAGCTACATGGGCATTGGGGAGGAGCCACTATTACTCTTACTTAACTGACGCGACATCATATTGTTATTCGAAATGAGCACACTACTTGCTTGCTGGATGAGCTGGTGAGATATCTCACATGTTGACTCTAGTATAGCCAAATGAGCTTACTTCAAAGACGTATGTGCAGTGCCAGACAACTGGCTCTTTGGTCAGGAGGTCAGGGTATGTGTTCACCCCCTGTAGGACCTACGTCCAAGACTGTGGTGTCAGAAGTTGTGTGGCGTCAGAAGTGGAGTGGTTCTGTGAGGCCATCACAAGTTTGCCCGTGGTTAAAGGAACCCCTTCCTGCTGTGAGGAGACAATAACCATTCGTTATGTTTCCACCTAAATTAACAGGTTCCCGGAAATACTAAAAGTTCGTTCTCAGCTAGAACCAAAGATTCTAGCTAGATTGTTAATTCCTAGAAAATTATTTTTGGCCTTCAACCAATTTGGTCTTCAACTAATAGTCGATACATGATTGTTTATTAGATAAAAATAAACATTGCAACAAAACACAAATGCTAATGGTTAATATATATGTTGTACAGTTAATGCTGTTTACTTCTGTGCACTGTACCATGGTAGAACTGATAATGCATGCTTAGTTCTGACATAACACGGTGGAAACATGGGCACCAAGATTTTCTGACGCATGAACCAGAACATTGTGCTAACCCGATCATTGTTCTACCCAGAAAATTGTGCGAACCGGAATGTTTCCAGTTCCTCGTTGGTGGAAAGGGGCTACTGGTGAGGCTGTGGCCTCTGATGAAGGATGGATATGTGAGGGATACGTGAAACGTGTGAAGAGCAGGGGTGTGCTCCCTGAAGGTGAAGGCAGTGTGACAGAGACTGTCACACTCAGAAGGAGAGCGTGGTGTGATGGATACTGTCATTCAGAAAGGTCGCTCTGCCTGCTGTGCTTGGGATCTGAGATCTGACTCTGTTGTTGTCTGGTGGACTGTGCATGTGTTTGTTCCCCAGAGGACCATCGTTTGAGACTGGGCATGGTTGCTGCTGTGAGGGATATAATGATTATATTCATGTGTGATTCATGTTAATCTTGTCCATGCAGACACTATAGCGCAGTCTGTGTGAAAAGTACTGCTTGCACTGCTTAGTAATTGTAACGATACAAAGTCGGAGAGACGCGTGCAGATCAACAGGTCTTTTAATAGGTACACAGAAACGTAAAGTAGTCCTGATGACACAGAACTCCGGGAACAGGCAGGAGTATCTGGCAACCAAATCCGAGGGAGCAGGCTAGGGACGAGAAACCAGGACACAAGCAGAAGTCGAAACCAGAACTGTAGCCGTGGAAACGCTTGGTATGCACACATAAGAAATGAGGCAATACTTCGCAACTAATGAAAAGGGAAAGGGGCTTAAATAACAGAGGGACAGACTTGCAGGTGAAATCAATAATCCGGTGATGATGATCTTATTATGGCACTTCGGGCTGGGGAGAGTGAGGAATTCTGGGTATTTGAGTCCAGTTGGTTGTGTGATGTGACAGTACCACCCCCCGAGGCGTCCGGGACGGCAGTAGAACGAGAGCGGCCTGGACGCCGACCACTTCCCGCAGCACCACCAACGGATCTTTTGCAAGGGCGGCCCCGGGGACGAGGGGCTGGCTTGTGTGGATAGCGGGCATGAAAGTCCGCCAGGAGCCCTGGGGCCAGTACGTCCTTCCGAGGGACCCACCTCCTCTCCTCTGGGCCGTATCCCTCCCAATCAATGAGGTACTCCAGGTTACTGCCTCGTCTCCTAGAATCCAGAATGAGGTTAATAGCATAGATGGGATCCTCCTCGCTCATGATGGGAAGGGAAGGAACATCTGGAGATAGGTTCACTCCCAAGGGCCCTGGAACGACTGGCTTCAATAGAGACACATGGAATGAACGTGACATACGACAGTGACTAGGTAGCTTGAGACGGTAGGTAACCTCGTTAATACGTTTGTCGATTTCAAAAGGGCCCGTGTATTTGGGTCCTAACTTACGACAGGAGTCTGCTGAGCGGAAGTTACGTGTAGATACCCATACTCGATCACCAGGCTTGTATACAGGAGTCTCTCCTCTGCGCCGGTCGGCTTGCCTCTTCTGTCGTTGCAATACCTGCTCTATCCGTTTGTGTGTCTCCTCCCACACCCTTTCACTGCGTCCAATCCAGTCATCCACTGCAGGTATGTTGGACATAGAAGGAGACCAGGGGGCCATGGGTGGTTGGAACCCTAGAACACACTCAAATGGGGTAATACCGGTAGCAGAACTGGTAAGAGAGTTTTGTGCCATCTCTGCCCACGGCAAAAATCTGGACCAATCAGTAGGGTTGTTCATACAAAAACATCTCAAAAATTTGCCCAGCTCCTGGTTCATCCGTTCGCATTGGCCATTGGATTGGGGATGGTAACCTGAAGTCAAGCTGACAGCCACCCCTATGCGTTCAAAAAATGCAGACCACACTTTGGAGATGAATTGGGGGGCCCTGTCGGACAGAATATCCTCTGGAATCCCAAAGACACGAAATACATGGCTAAACAGTGCTTCAGCAGTCTGGAAAGCAGTGGGTAGAGCAGCGAACGGAATGAAACGTACAGCACGTGAAAAACGATCCACAACAGTTAGTACTGCCATGTTGCCTATGGAACAAGGCAGGTCAGCCACAAAATCCACAGCAATGTGTGACCAAGGTCTCTCTGGAACTGGGAGAGGCATGAGTTTGCCTGCAGGTAAGGTTTTAGGCACTTTACTCTGACTGCAGGTAGAACAAGACGTGACAAACCGGTGCACATCTGTGACCAACGACTCCCACCAATACCGGCTGGACAACAGTTGTCATGTTCGTGTCTCCCCTGGGTGACCTGTTGTAGGAGAGGAGTGAGCCCATGTGATAAGCTGCTCCCTACAGGAGATGGGGACAAATGTCCTGTCTGCAGGACACTCAGGTGGAACCTCTACCTCCTGGAGTAGTCGCTCAATTTTCTCATCTATCTCCCACCTGATGGATGACAAGTGCACGTGCGGAGGAAGAATTAATTCCTCCATGGTCTCCTCCTCCTCATCAATCTCCTGGGATAGGCGGGACAGAGCATCAGCCTTAGCGTTATGTCGGCCTGGAAGATAACTGATTTTGAACTGAAAACGTGAGAAAAACAACGACCACCTTGACTGTCGTGCATTGAGACGTCTGGCTGTTTTTAGATATTCTAGGTTCTTGTGATCGGATAGTACTAAAAACGGATGATTAGCTCCCTCCAGCCAATGTCTCCACTCCTCCAATGCCAACTTAATGGCCAGCAATTCCCTCTCTCCAATGCCGTAATTTCTCTCCACCGGAGATAACTTGTGAGAAAAATAAGCTACGGGGCGGAGCCTGGAGTGGACATCCCTCTGCGACAGAACGGCTCCCACGCCAACACTGGAGGCGTCCACCTCGACAACGAAAGGTAGTGAAGGGTCGGGATGCCTGAGTACCGGGGCTGTGGTGAATGCCCTCTTGAGTTTGTCAAAGGCCTGTCTAGCCTCCGGGGTCCAACGAAGCGTGGTGACAGAGCCCTTAAGCAGAGCAGTGAGGGGAGCAGCAACAGTACCATAATTCCTAATGAAACGTCTATAGAAATTGGCAAACCCTAAGAAACTCTGCAACTTCTTAACTGAAGTAGGGAGTGGCCACTGAAGCACAGCCTCAACCTTACTGTCATCCATGGTAATGCCCCCTTGGTTAACTATATACCCCAAAAATGAGACTGAAGTAAGGTGAAATTCACACTTCTCTCCCTTCACGTACAAGTGATTTTCCAAGAGTCTCTTAAGCACCGACCTAACCTGTTGCACATGAGAAACTATGTCACTGGAATAAATCAAAATGTCGTCTATGTAAGCAATGACGAAGCGTCCAATAAAATCTCAAAGTACGTCATTAATGAAAGACTGAAACACTGATGGAGCCACACTAAGGCCATATGGCATAACTCTGTACTCATAATGCCCCCTAGTGGTGACAAAGGCAGTTTTCCATTCGTCTCCTTCCTTAATGCGAATTAAATTGTAAGCGCTACGGAGGTCAAGCTTAGTGAAGTACCTGGCCTCTTTAAGCTGTTCGAGTGCTGAGGGGATTAAAGGAAGAGGGTAAGGATATTTCTTAGATATCTGATTGAGATTCCTATAGTCGATACATGGACGGAGACCTCCGTCCTTTTTCTTAACAAAAAAGAAGCCAGAAGCCAGAGGCGAGGTGGAGGGCTGAATAAAACCCTGCTTGAGCGACTCCTCTATATATTGCTCCATAGCTCGTTCCTCCTCCTGCGTGAGTGGGTAAACCCGTGCATTGGGAAACGTTGCCCCTTCGTTCAAGTCGATGGCACAGTCATAAGGACGATGAGGTGGTAACTGTGTGGCTTTTTCTTTGCTGAAGACGGCAGAGAGATCGCGATATTCCTCTGGAATCTTAACGGCAGGATAATCGCTAGGGCTTTCAATACTAGTGGAACATGCACGTATAGACTCAAGGCTTAGGCAGTGTGAAAAACAGTAAGGCGACCAACTGGTGATGTCTCGTGTAGTCCACGATATATTAGGATTATGTTTTTCTAGCCAGGGTAAACCAAGAATGATTGGATAAGATACCGATTCGAGCACGAGAAATGACACCGTTTCAGAGTGCAGGCTACTAGTGTGGAGTTTAATAGGTTGCGTACAAAGCGAAACAACTCCCAAACCAACAGGATCCTCATCCAAGGCAGCTACTTTGAGGAGTCGTGACAGAGGTCGGGTAGGGATTCCCATCTCCTCGACCAGCCTCGCCTGTATGAAATTTCCTTCTGCACCGGAATCTATAAGGGCTGTAAGATAACGAGGGGACTCAGAGTGAATAACGACAGGTATAGTCAAAGACTTGGACACCAGCTGACTTTCAGTAGAACTCACCACTGTCGTACGCAGGGGCGATTTTAGGATCTGGTCTTTAGGGGTGCCCAGCCCCCAGTGCTCACAGAGGCACAATACCAAAGTATTGCGCAGGTGCAGAGCAAGGTTTTTGCATAATATAATATTTAAAAAATGTGTTGAGCCAGGGGGTGCTGAGCAACTTCACGGTGGTGCTCTAGCACCACTAAAAATACCCTAGCCTCGCCCCTGGTCGTACGCGACAAGGACCTGGTCTCCTCACTAGGAGCATGGTAACACAGAGGGCGTACAGGGCATGTACGTATGGTGTGCCCCGCTTGACCGCAATACAAGCACAAACCCTCTCTTAAGCGCCTTCCTCTCTCCTCGGCTGTGAGACGAGCAGAGTCGCACTGCATGGGCTCTGGTGAATTCTCCAGACGCGGAATGGCTTTGACATCAGTAATGGACTGTGCAGGTTGAATATAAGGACATGAACCGGCTCGACGTTCTCTGATTAATTGGTCTAGACGAATGGCTAGCGCAACAAGTCCATCCAGCGTAAGGTCATCATCTCGGCAGGCTAGTTCGTGTAAAACCTCCGTGTTGAGACCATTACGAAACGCCACGATAAGAGCAGGGTCGTTCCAGCCACTACCTGCCGCAATAGTGCGGAATTCCCTGGCATAGTCAGCTAAATTGAGATCCAATATACCTTAAGCAGTAAATAAGTGTATTTTTTGTTGTATTTTGATCATTTAAAAGATGGGTTTAAGTAACAGCAAAAATATTACTTTGATGTCAGCCAACATCCCAACAGCCTGTTTGAACAGATGAACAGACTTTATGGTACCCACTGCTGCAAACATGTTTCATACTGGATAGAAAATTGTGGGTTTGCGCCAAGTGGTTCATTGAGTGTGGTGTATTTAGTGAAGTTGATACAGAGACGATCACGAGGCGATTCACAGGTGAGACTTATTAATCACACGACAAAACCCTAACCACGGATATCCACTGACGCAGACAAAGCACGTGGACAACGTTGACACACGCCCAAAAGGGAGGGGCCGGGGTCCTCAACGTGACAGATAATGCAAGAAACCATGCAAGTATTTTGATGACAATAAAGATGATATGTTGCACAAGGCACCAGTAATGGCTTAGTTACCTTGAAAAAGTAATCTGATTACTGATTACTCCTTTTAAAAGTAACTTAGTTACATTACTGATTACTTGATGTTAAAAGAAACTACGTTAGATTACAAGTTACTTTAGTGCGAACTGGTAACTTAGTACTCATGGGAGTCACATGAGCAAAGGGGGAATAGTAGACAGCAACACTTATTCACCAGGTATCACTACTTATACTTATAAAATTTTCAAAATGTTTGATTGCACAGAACTCCACTAGAAGAGACACCAACACAATACCAGCCCCATCAGGACACCCGACAGCAACAGAACCATTTCAACATTGGCAAATAGACTTTGTGGAACTAACACCATCTGAAGGAAAGAAGTTCCTTCTAGTATGTGTATGCATGTTCAGTAAGTGGGTGGAAGCTTTTCCAACAGGGAAACAGAACAGTGATGCGGTTTCTAAGGTGTTCCTGAGAGTGATCGTTCCCCGGTGGGGTCTGCCACAGAGAATTTCCAGTGATAACAGGACACTATTTGTCCACACAGGACTTCAAAATCTGACTAAATACCTAGGTATAGACATGCCAGAGCAGGTGCAGTGCAAAGAGCAAATGGCACAATAAAGCAGGTCTTGCCAAGACCAGCTAGGAAGCAGGGATTTCCTAGACAAAATGTTTGCCCTTAGTGTTGTGGGATTGTAGGACCAGACCACAAGACAGGGCTGTCACCGTTTGAAATTGTCTTTGGCAGGCCTCCCAACACAGGTCTCGGACCCCCAGAATAGAACCACCTGTTGAATGAACCACCTATTCAATACTGTGTCTTTGTACAAGTATCTCTGTACTGTGTCTAAGCAGGTGAAAGCAGTGTTGTCAGAGCCAGCACACTGCCCTCAGCCAATATTACAGCCCCAGTCCAGGATGAGCCCAGGAAAATCGCCATGGTCCTAGCAGAAAGAGCACACATGTTAGTGGGGGGCTGTGTGCTCTTAGTGTCAGCCAATGTTACAGCTCCCATTACCCAGTGGGATAAGTCCTGGGTAGTTATAGGCTTACCAGTGTGAGGTTTTGCCCTAGATATAAACAGCTGATCATGCTCAATGTGTCCTGTTTATGTAAAAGTGCAGTGCTTACACCACACACAGTATATGCATCTGTTCCTGCTCTTCAGCAATCGATTATTGGGGATAGGAAGCCAGGCTGTTGATGAATCAAAAATTAGCAGGATAATTTTTGGGCTTAACCTTTGACCTCCTGACCCAGTGGAGCAAACTTGGAATGTCTCAGATGTACCAAACATGGATGAATGTCATTAAACTGTTTTTGCTGATGTCTTCAGCAACAATATATTGTGTTCCATGTTATGAAGAGCGCTTAAAAGAGGACAATGATAGAGCCTCCAAACCAATGATAGATTCCATGAGGGAGTGATAGATTCCATGTGGAGGCGCTGCCCCGCATTTCTTGCATAGGAAGCCACAGTGAAGGAAGAGATGGAAGCCAAGAACACTTTAATGGTGTTTAATGGGTGTTGCCCATCTCCAAAGTTTCCTGAAAGAATGACAAAATGACTGGGATCAGACACGTGAGGCACCAGTCTGTGATTGTGATTTCACAGGCCACTCCTCAAAAAATCCACCGCTCATGCTCATTAATGTTTCCAGTAGGTGAGGTTCTGGCTATTTGAATAGTTATTACGTTAGCTGGAAGCGCAGTCTACAGTTAGGATGAACCTGTCCCAGTGTTGGTCGTGTTCACGCGGGAGCCCACGGCATTCAGATGCTCCTTCAGTAATCTGCTGTGCAGCAGGGCTTCCTGTTTTGATTGTGCAGCCAGTAGCCAGTTATTTCTATATTGCCAGGTTCGTTCTCCATCTGGAGCAGTACAGTGGCTGCTTCCACAAACACCCAGCGGCTTAACGAAAGATCGAATGCATATTCTTACATCATGTCCTGAAAGGTGAATATTAGAAACAGGAAAAGGTGGAAAATGTGAAAACTTGTGTCTAGTAAGGCCACGGAGATGAACCAAACACCTTGTCATGCAGAACACAGAAGAACAGCTTTCCTTAGAATTCTGCACTTTAATGATCTTAGGTTGAGAGCACTTAAGGCTCAGTTAGCTTCAAAGCTAGCTCCTTTTTTTAAACCAGAAAATACCTTTACAGGCTTTCCTGTTTATTTCATGATTTTGTGTGTTTTTAGATTCAAAATTCTCTTTTTATATTTTCAAAAGAATATACTAGCTAGTAGTTTTCTGAAGAGATTACGTAACAGATCAGTTATAAAACTGCAAAAATGCTGACTTAAAATATATAAACGTATCCTAGTGAATAGCCTACTATAATTGTAAAAAAAAAAAAAGTTTTTTTAACACTAATCGCTCAAGATGTATTATATGTGGGAAAGGTTCGTGAATATTATGTGGTAGCTTTCTGACTTATATATTGACCTTGCATGAGTTCACTGATCTATACTAAAGAAAGCTTTATATTATAGATCAGTGGTTTTGTAGATCAACACTGAAATGCGTGTAGTGGCTAAATTGCCAAGGATTTGCGACAACAACGGCACACGGTGGTGCTGGGGGGCATTCGGTAAACACCGAGCTCACCGCTCAACGATTCCTAAATCACGACCCCCACCGGTGGTGTACAGTTGAGTAGATTTAAAGTAAATGTGTTGTTTAAATGCTGAAACGACCCCTAGCCGATGAATCTGAGTGTGAGCTGGAGGAGAATATTAATTCGCTGTGAGTAATAACGTCGCGGCTTGTCTCGCGCTTCCCGCCATGACGCGAGACACGCAGAAAACGGAGACGTTACCGGTACATCAAAGACGGCTGTAGTCGGGTTGGTCAAAATAACCATTTCCCTTTCGCTTAGCAAACATACATAAACATGGACCAAGAATAGGTACTGCACTAACAGAGAATAGAGGCTACATTGTATTTAGAGAAAAGAGGTGAGCCGTAAATAGGCGCAACATGAAAGACACAATATCTTCAAAGACCTGCAACATGTCCGTGTGTTGACGTTCACAGGAGATACAGAACAGCAGGTGCTGGTGGTGTATCTGCAGCTCCTGCTTCACAGATATGATGTTCACATGAGGCTTTCAATCTGAACCTGAACACACGCTGTTCATTCCCTAACGTGTGTGTGAGATTCATATTCTAACAAGACGAAAATCTATTTGCTCTAAGATTTAAAATGTAACAAAATTCTGTGACTTAAAATACTGATTTAAAATTGTGTTTTGAAGTGCAAAGATTTTAAATATTCGATATGAAGCCATTTACGAACAAAGGTTTATTAAATGAGACTAAAACATATTGATTGAATATTCCCCGACATGTCAAATAGGCCGTGAATGTTCAGACAGTTTTAGTAAAGGGATGTATTAGGAAATTGCACGCCAAATGAAATACTGCTGTACAGTATTTCAGAAAGTATGAAATACTCTCGCCTTTTACATAACCACAGGCTATATGTTGGTGGCACGGACGTCATTTGGACCCTAACCCTAACACCCCAGTTCTCAAGCCATTTGTGTGTCCCCCACCTATGAAATCAACATTTCGTCCATGGTTGGTAGTACAATAGTAGTTCTGCATCACATGCGGAAAATATATATAAAACATCCTGTTGGTTTTTTTAAGTATTTTTAATTATATATGCCTACTTCTGAGGTAAGGGAAGAGACAACAATATTTTGCTTTATCTCTGTACAAAGTGCAGCGTCTAATGTCCAGTGTCATTTCAGTAGTCATATAGGTTAATAGGTGGGTCGTAGCTAGATGCTGTGTGTTGTGGCACTCAAATTACATTTATTTTAAGACAAAAATGGAAACTCACAAGCCAGTTCTGGCTGTTCACTGCCCTGCAGTACAAGAGAGTCTCAGACTTTTTGGATTATTAAAGTTATTTCCTGCTGGGGTTAATAAATGAGCATAGAAGAAAAAGTAAAACATCTTTATATTTAAGTGTGTGTGTGAATGTTGTGTAATGCCAGCAAATTACTATATTTAAAATATCACATGTATGTGTGTGTGTGTGTGTGTGTGTGTGTGTGTGTGTGTGTGTGTGTGTGTGTGTGTGTGTGTGCGTGCGCGCGTGTGTGTGTTTGTGGTGCAACTGGCGTAATTGGTCACACATAAAGCGGAAATCTCTGGTGGTCTTGTGAGGGGCAGTGTGAAAGTGCAATTAGGTCTGAGCTTATTCTAAGCATGGTTGCATCACTGCAGATATAAATCCATGATAGAGGAACCATCTTGCCACAGCTATAATCCACATTCTGAAGAGAGAGGGACCCTAGAAAGTACTTAAAACTATCTAGTCTATCTGTCTAGTTTTGCAAGCTGCACGTGTGTGTGTGTGTGTGTGTGTGTGTGTGTGTGTGTGTGTGTGTGTGTGTGTGTGTGTGTGTGTGTGTGTTTATTTTACCCTGTAGGTCCTTTTTGCCTATGACCAAAATAAGTAATAAGTAATAGAAAGATTGTACATTGTGTGTTGTGTTGAGTACACCATGTATCTAGACCCTCAAGGTTATCATCACAGTTTTGTCTCACTGTTCTTCGAGCTGCTGTTGGGGATGTGACTCGGCACTCCTGCTGTCTCCAGAGAGATAGCAGCAAATCTAAAGAACAAGTTTTCTAAGATGGTAGACCATGTTCCTCATGTTCACACTGACAACACTGGCCTCTGCCAGCATAGAAAGAATTTGCATAAAACAATCGCAGGTCCAGTTGCTGCTGATTTTCCAAAAATTCAGGTATTACAAATTGAAAATGCAAAATTTGTCTATTTTTCCTTGACCGATCAAAGGAGTTTAACACACTTCAATTGAGCCCACGATTAGAGCAGTAACCCCACCTTTTCTGCTTAATCGCTTTAACACATCAGTCATTTAGCACTGTCATCTATGGTCATTTATCATTTCTGCCTTCTATAGGCTTTCAATATCATAAGGCATGTGAAAATGTTTGTCTGCTAAAGTTTCGACTTCAAAACATTCATATCCCTGTTTCCTTGCTTAAGACAAAATTTGAATGAGCTTTTGAGCTGTTAAAATATTGTCAGTGTCAGAATCAAACTTTTGGTTGTGACCCAGTGCTTTGATCCCAGAAATAGATGCATAAATAAAAAGATATTTCCATTATTTTGACCCAGTTATCATGTGGGACCTATGAAACGCATAGAAAACATTTGACTTAATAATAAAAACACGCACAGTTGTACGGATGTGGTAACAGAGAACATATTACTCTAATCATACAGTTTCACTGGACACCGGTGTCCTTCAGAAGTGTTTACATGGTCTTGCCCCTCTGTGCCTCAGCAGTATGACATGACGTTCCTCAGATGCCCTCAGGACCACTGATAAAGACCTGCTGGTGGAACCACCCCCACTAAACAATGATGAGTCAGCATTCTGTTGCCATGGTTCCAAACTCAGGAATTCTCTTGCAGACAAACTGAGGACGTTTGTTGATTTAAACACATTCAGGAAGAAAGTTAAGTCCTTTTTATTCTGTAAGGCCTTTAATTCGATTGCTCTGCTTTTACCTAACCCTAATCACGTTTTTGTTTTAATTGCTGACTTCTTGCTGTACTTGACCTTTGTTCCTCTTTTACTGAAGAAATATTATGTACTATGTACTATGTTATGGTACATAATAGTATTTTAGTAATAGTAATAGTACATAGTATTAGTACAAAAGTTAGTAAGAGTTCTTTATTTTATTTTCTATAAAGTACTTTGTAAATGGTATTTAAATTTACATTTTTATTTATTATTACTGTGTTTTACTAGTATTTTTGATGTATCAACATTTATATCGAAATGTATTTTTATGCTCACAGAAAAACTAAAATGAAAGTGGCCAAAAAAAAATTTAAAGCACTATTTGTTGCTAAATACACCAGGCAAAGAAACTAAGGCTTGTTTTGGTATGTTCTGTCTAAAATGACAACATACAGGGGAAAGTGTATGGAGCCTGTGTTTAATAATAGAGGTTCCTCATTCGTCATAAGGTCGGCTGTTTTTATCACAGTACAAAATGATGTGTGTGCCATTTGTTGGCCTTGTGATAGATGTCGTGGAGCAAATAACTTCCTCTAAAACTCCATCCCTTAAAACATGCACAATGCTTTTCTTGAATTTCATCACCACCTCCACCTCTGATTGCACAAGCCTGACAGTATGCTGATGCAGTTTTGTTGGGATGTTTTGGTTTATTAGCTATTTGTGTTCGAATTGATGGCTGAGGTTGGGGATTCAGAACAGTTTGAGACAAGAAGTGAAGTGGAAATTCTTACAATTATTAAAAAAGTATATCTTGGCTATTGAATTATTCACTGAAATCTGTTTTGCTCATTTTCCGTCCTGTGAAAAGGTGTGCAAAGGAATTTGCACTGTGGTTAATTGTTCTCAGTATTAAATCTGGACATGGATATTCCTGTGGTGCATGAATCACAGTAACTTCAGTTGAGTCTGAAGTTCATTTTACCACAAATATCATTTGATTTAGGGGAAAGGCAGCCAGTACAGGAGACAACATGCTGTAATATTACTGCCAAACATTCTTCTACGAATGTGGTATCAATTCTCCAGCCTGTTTCCAAGAGGCTCTAGAACAATTTACTTCATTACACTGTTGTTTTAACAGTTTCCTTTTGTCAACACACTGGCCGCGGAAGGCAGAGATTAGATGTGGGGGAAATCGCTAGTGTTGACCTCTGACGTGCCTCAGTGCAGTGTTCAAACGTGTCACACACTGGACTGGTGTGTGTGTGTGTGTGTGTGTGTGCTTGTTTGGTTTCAGGAGCTGGGCTTTCTCACAGTTCCTTTCAGTTCCTGGAGTGTGTCCAGAGTGGCTGCTAGACTTGGAGATTTTACGACGCTAGCTCGGCCCTGAGTGTGTACACACGTTTGTGTTTATGCACAGGCTAAAACGCATGCAGGCCATACTTTTGGACAACAGAAAACCACACTGAGGTTCGACTCAGCGCGTAGAGTTCTTGCAGTTTGAAATCTCAGTTCCCTCCAAACCTTTTTTTTGATTCCAGACGAGGAAGCGCATGAGGGAACTGCAGGAAAAGCAGAAGAGGTGTGTCCAGAGGAAAAGGGAGGGAAAGATGGAGGGAGACGAGTTAATATAAAGAAAGAGGAGAAGAGTTAAGCAAGACATTCCACAGGAGAGGCTGGCCAGCGAGAGTCGTCGGTGGAAATAACCCAGCAGATGCGTTCACCTCACTGAGGCTCCGCGGTTTTGTTTTGTTTCCCTTTAACAGGAACAAGCAGCTCGAGCACAACCGGGGGAGAAGAGGGGGAGAAGAAGGGCAGAGCGGCGTGTAGCAGGAGAGGGGCAGCGGGGCAGGAGAGGGGCAGCGGGGCAGGAGAGGGGCAGAGGGGCAGGAGAGGGGCAGCGGGGCAGGAGAGGGGCAGCGGGGCAGGAGAGGGGTAGAGGGGCAGCGGGGCAGGAGAGGGGCAGCGGGGCAGGAGAGGGGCAGCGGGGCTGGAGAGGGGCAGCGGGGCAGGAGAGGGGCAGCGGGGCAGGAGAGGGGCAGGAGCGGGGCAGCGGGGCAGGAGAGGGGCAGCGGGGCAGGAGAGGGGCAGCGGGGCAGGATGCGGGAGTGTCAGGACGGCGGGGGTGGAGCGCGGCGCTGGCTGACGCTGCTGACAGGCCTGCTGGAGTGTCTGGGCTTCGCAGGGGTGGTGTTCGGCTGGGCCTCCCTCGTCTTCGTGCTGAAGAGCGATGGCTACTTCAGCCACATGTGTATAAACGTCACAGTCAGCGGCAACGTCAGCGAAGGTGAGGGGCGTGGTCACACTCTGGTCTCATGCAAATACGCTGAGTCCTGGTGTTTCATGCGGCATGTTGTGTGTGTGTGTGTGTGTGTGTGTGTGTGTGTGTGTGTGTGTGTGTGTGTGTGTGTGTGTGTGTGTGTGTGTGTGTGTGTGTGTGTGTGTGTGTGTATCTGCGTGCACGTGTCTCAGATTGCAGTGCACAGGACGAGCAGCTCTCCGTCATATTCACCATCGCGTCCTTCATGAACAACTTTTTCACACTGCCAAACGGCTTTCTGTTTGACCATTTCGGCACCATGGTAACCAGGCTTGTGGGAATGTGAGTCAAACATGATTCTGATAATATCATGTCATCATAAGACATTTGTTTTATATGCAGGAATTATGTTTACACCAAGATCAATCATAATAAAAATGTCAAAACAATTATTTTGCAGAAACAAAACAGAAAACTAGTGTATGAAATTAATTTGTAAATATGGTAAGGCAAAATTGCACCATGGACTGAAGATAGATAAATTTGCTCTTGTATGCCTGAGGGTCAGGGCCTCACACACACACACACACACACATTGCTGAAGTGTATCTAGGAACATCTCTATCTATGAAATCGTTCTCATGAATGTCAGAAACATGAAATCATTAACTGATTCCTTCAACGGTTTACTCTAGATAATTCAACGCCCTAGTCACCCCTTACACTGTGTGACTGTTTTTTCCAAACATGGCTGTATTAAAAATTACAGCAATATTCTTTACACCTGAGTTTATACATTTGCCACATTCTCACATTATCTGTGAGCTGCGGACTCTTGGCAGTATGAGCAATGATCCATAATTCAGAGAGAGCAGGAGCAGATCTGGAGGCAGCAATACAGCTGTGGGAGGAGAAACCTGAGAACATCTTACATGCCAAGCCTGAGAGAGGGAGAGAGGGAGGGAGGGAGCGATAGAGTGAGAGGGAGGAAGAGGAGGATAGAGACAGAGGGGTAGAGTTCATATAGAGAAAGGAGTGAGAAAGAAAAGAGGGAGAGAGATAGAGGGAGACAGAGAGAGGGTGAGGAGAGAGGGATATGGACAGAGATCTAGAAAGAGGGAGAGAGGAGGGAGAGAGGGGAGCAAAATCTGTGGCCCAGGAGACAGGATTGGTTCACCAGAGAACGGTGGAGTTTTGGACAGCACTCAAGAGAACAGCGGAGGGTCAAATGCAACAAATATTTTGAAAACCATCGTCTCCTGAGACACGATAAAGGGAGAAGACACATATCTGCCTATGTGTGTTTGTTAGTCCAAGGTTCAAGAGCTTTATTTGCTATGTGTAATAGGTAGACCCTGAAATACTTATTTAAAATGTTTGTGTGTGTGTGTATGTGTGTGTGTGTTCAGATTAGCTGTAGGTTGTGTGATCCTGTTAATACAGACCCACTGGCCGCTCGGCTTCAAACGGATCAGAGCTCAGTGTGTCTTTAATGAGAGTTCAGAGGGGAAATGTGAGCGGAGGTGTTATGTGAGTGGGAGAGAGGGCAGGAAAATGAGTCTGATTCCATCTTCATGAATCATATGCCATCACCTCTGTTCACCACCGTCCCTGGACTGGGTGCTCCGCTTTCTCGCTTCACGTTCCATGTTGCCAATTACTCCTGTTTCTTCTCCCACCAGATCCATCTACACCACGGGAACCTTATTGATAGCCTTTTCAAATGCCGGTGAGACATTTCTATGAATTCATTTTTCTCCTCTTATCAGGGGAAATAACCCTGAATTGCTGTATTTCAATGGAGAGAGCATGGTCACACGTGATATTAAAACCTAGAGCATTTAGAACGTCACACCAAAGTTTTCTCAGCATACATGATAAGTAAGAAATGTGCCAGTCTCAGGGAAAATGGAGGATTTAATAAATAAAGTATGCCAACGCATACTTCGTAAACTACCTGTAATCCAAAATAAGGATGCAATAACCAGCAGTCAACTACTACAAACACAAAACATATATAGACAGACAAACTCAATGTCACAACAACAGGCCAACATGAAATAATAAATTTGCTCAGCAATATCAATTCTTATTATTTCTCCCAGTATGAAGGTTGAGGTTTTGATTTCTTTGAATTTATATCTAGTACTACAACTGTCAATATGCATTCAATTTGCATCAGACAGGGATTTAATCGTCTCCTTTATATAATTAGTCTTACACACACTACTTCCTAAGACTTAATGTTCCCAACCATCTTGTCTGGCTGAGAGCAGGATCAGGAAATATCTTTAATTGATACCTGAAATGTTCTCAACAACAATACTAGTGGCTTCATTATTAATTGTTAATTCAGGATTCTGTTATGAGTTCATTTTCCTACTGGGCTGGACTGCTTGAAGAGGACATTGTCTCTGTCTCTGTCTGTCCCACAGCCCTGTCTGTCCTCCTGTACTGTGCTCTGCCCCTCATTGCTGTTGGAGGAATTCTCTTCTTAGTTACTAATATGCAGGTACGGCATTTCCAGCTAAGGGATGAAAGAAACGAGATATTTGATCATGTAATTTGAAGTTTTAGTACACCTCATCTTTCCTTTAGCCAAAGGAATTCAGAACGCTGTTTCTCATGAATAACCAACACAGCATGTCTCTCTCCTGCATGTCCATCTCTGCACACGTTCACACACATTCAGGTGGGGAATCTCTTTGGAGCCCATCGCTCAACCGTCATCACGCTGTATAATGGAGCCTTTGATTCTTCCTCTGCAGTCTTCCTCATTGTCAAGGTAAAACCCACTAAAGCCTTTCAATTTATCAGGTAATGCAGCTGTCAACCGTTATGTGTTAAATGGCAACAAAGATAGAAGAATGACTTTAATTGGATGATGATGATGATGATGAAGAGGACGTCCTTATTGTTTTGCAGCTGCTGTATCAGGACGGAGTGTCTCTGCGCGCCTCCCTCCTCTTCCTGTCGTGTTGCAGTGGGATCCACTTGATCCGCACATTCCTGCTGTTGCCTCGTTCACACATCCCATATCCTCTCCCTGAGAACTACACTTATGGGTAAACTACAAATCCCATATCCTCTCCCTGAGAACTACACTTATGGGTAAACTACAAATCCCATATCCTCTCCCTGAGAACTACACTTATGGGTAAACTACAAATCCCATATCCTCTCCCTGAGAACTACACTTATGGGTAAACTACAAATCCCATATCCTCTCCCTGAGAACTACACTTATGGGTAAACTACAAATCCCATATCCTCTCCCTGAGACCTACACTTATGGGTAAACTACAAATCCCATATCCTCTCCCTGAGCACTACACTTATGGGTAAACTACAAATCCCATATCCTCTCCCTGAGAACTACACTTATGGGTAAACTACAAATGCCATATCCTCTCCCTGAGAACTACACTTATGGGTAAACTACAAATCCCATATCCTCTCCCTGAGAACTACACTTATGGGTAAACTACAAATCCCATATCCTCTCCCTGAGAACTACACTTATGGGTAAACTACAAATCCCATATCCTCTCCCCGAGAACTACACTTATGGGTAAACTACAAATCCCATATCCTCTCCCCGAGAACTACACTTATGGGTAAACTACAAATCCCATATCCTCTCTCCGAGAACTACACTTATGGGTAAACTACAAATCCTGTGTCTTGTCCTGAGACAATTTCCCAGAATCTCTGGAATTTCTAGAAAAAAGAGGAAGACCCAGATATAGAACAAAAAAGAAAATTAAAAGGAGATTTACAATGTAATATAATATTAAAGTGTATTAACAGGGACTAAAAAAACCAAATCTTTAGAATTTCTTACTGATCCATAAAGAAATGTCACTTTCATGTGAGGGTTTGCACTTCCTGTCGTGGAGTCACTGGAAGTCCGATCTGCTCTGAAAAGCACATGCGGAATGCAAAAGAACCCCAGAGTCCACATGGAAGGTGTGGGCTGCCACTCCAGTACTGGGTACTGGGACACACTGGGACACAAGACCAGCCACCACTGTCACTGTCCTCCTGAACTGCCAAGCCTCATTCAGGATGTAATCCCTGTCTGTAATCCCCGACTATAATCGCCGTCTGTAATCCCTGACTGTAATCCCCGACTGAAATCCCCATCTGAAATCCCCGACTGTAATCCCCGTCAGGCCTCAACGCATTGAAAAATACATTATGTGTAATAGTTCTAAATGGACTAGGGAACGAGCCCTAATGGTGTCTGTTTTTGTGGAGGATCCCTATCAAATCCCTGGTAGTTTAGGCTGGTTTCTCTGACTCTGTGAGGCAGGGTGAAATGTCCCGTGGGTCAGGCTAAAAGCACCTCGATGAACAGAGCCGGCCAGCGCCACCTGCAGACCGCCCGGGACTCTGAGACGACGCCATTCCAAGAAGAGAACTCCACCCAGGTTCCCCAGGCAGGTACGGCAGGTGAGCTGGCCAAGTCCCTCAGACCATGATCTGATCTTCTGGTTGATTTAGATCATCGTTGTGAGTGGTGTTGTATAACTACATAACTCATGTATGAGATAACCAGAATAGGCAGATATGACACACCTTACTTACCCAAGGCTACAGTTCAATTCAGATTTGCATGTTCACATGTTTATTTTGATTCTATGAGTGTATACAGCACTGTGTGCGTGTGCACGTGTGTTTCAGTGCGAAGCTTCAAGAGCTGCGTTCTCTCCTGGTTCTTCTTCTGGCACCTGCTGTGGTTGTCGGTCATGCAGCTGAGGCACTACCTGTTTATCGGGACTCTCAACCCTATGCTGCAGCGCCTTACTGCTGGGGACTCCAGCCTAGGTGCACACACACACACACTCACACACACACACCTACACCCACACACACACACACACACACTCACACTCACACTCACACACGCACACACACACACACACACTCCCACACCCACACACACACACTCACACACACACACTCATACACACACACACTCACACACACACTCCCACACACACACACGCACACACACACATACACACACACACACACACTCCCACACCCACACACACACACACACACACTCCCACACCCACACACACTCACACACCCACACACACTCCCACACCCACACCCACACACAGCTATTTTACACACACGCAGGCTCTGATCACGGCTGTATCTTTGCAACGTCCCTTTCCTCAGTGAGCACTTACACGAACGCGTTCGCCCTCACGCAGCTGTGTGGGATACTGTGTGCACCCTGGAACGGACTCATCATGGACCGCCACAAAGGGAAACCCAGAGAGGCAGGTCAGAACCACACACACACACACACACACACACACACAATCTGCTCTAAGCACACGCTCACACACACACACACACACACACACACACACACACACACACACACACACACACACACCCACACACAATCCGCTCCAACCACACACTCACACACACACACACACACACACACACAATCCGCTCCAACCACACGCTCCCCTACCTGTGTGCGGCAGGCGTGTGTGAGCGGGAAGCTGACCTGCGGGCGTGTGTGCTGTCCCTGGGCGTGACGGCGCTCCAGTGTGTGCTCTTCTCCCTGTGCGCTACTCTTCCTCTCCTCACGCTACAGTACCTCACCTTCGCCCTGCAGGTGCTCAACAGGTCCTTCCTGTACGGAGGCAACGCCGCCTTCATCAGCATGGCGTGAGTCCCTACCCCACACGCCAGCCGACACTTGGGCGTCGCTCGGGTTTCTGTAATCAACCGTGTGTGTGTGTGTATAGATTCCCTCCTGCCCACTTTGGGAAGCTGTAGGGATCAGTGATGGCTCTCTCTGCTGTGGTGTGTGTGTGTGTGTGTGTGTGTATAGATTCCCTCCTGCCCACTTTGGGAAGCTGTATGGATCAGTGATGGCTCTCTCTGCTGTGGTGTCACTACTGCAGTATCCCTGCTTTGCTCTCATTAATGGGCCTCTGGGTGGAGATCCTTTTGCTGTAAGTCACACTCACATTCAGCATCTTTCAGCCCTAGTGTCCTCCCTGTGTCCTAGTGTCCTCCCTCAGTGCTAGCGTCCTCCCCGAGTCCTAGTGGCCTCCCCGAGTCCCAGTGTCCTCCCTGTGTCCCAGTGTCCTCCCTGTGTCCTAGTGTCCTCCCTGAGTCCCAGTGTCCTCCCCGAGTCCCAGTGTCCTCATGTCCTCCCCGAGTCCCAGTGTCCTCCCTGTGCCCCAGTGTCCTCCCCGAGTCCCTGTGTCCTCCCCGAGTCCTAGTGTCCTCCCTGTGTCCTAGTGTCCTCCCTGTGCCCCAGTGCCCTCCCTGTGTCCTAGTGTCCTCCCCGAGTCCCAGTGTCCTCCCCGAGTCCCAGTGTCCTTCCTCAGTCCTAGTGTCCTCCCCGAGTCCTAGTGTCCTCCCTGTGTCCCAGTGTCCTCCCCGAGTCCTAGTGTCCTCCCTGTGTCCCAGTGTCCTAGTGTCCTCCCCGAGTCCCAGTGTCCTCCCAGTGCCCCAGTGTCCTCCCTGTGTCCTAGTGTCCTCCCTGTGTCCCAGTGTCCTCCCTGTGTCCCAGTGTCCTCCCTGAGTCCCAGTGTCCTAGTGTCCTCCCTGTGTCCTAGTGTCCTCCCAGTGCCCCAGTGTCCTCCCTGTGTCCCAGTGTCCTCCCTGAGTCCTAGTGTCCTCCCTGTGTCCTCCACGCATGTAAGTGTGGGATGTAAATCTTCCACCTCCAAAAACCAAAACAAAAACAATCGATACAAAATGTCTCTTGTTTACACTGAAGCATTAACATTTCAGCATACTATTTACACATGCAATATCATACAAACTGATCCAGTTTGTAATTAACGTTCATTTTGATGTAATTATACGTCGTGTGTAGGCGGGGCTGTGATGCTCCTCGAGAGGCGGGGCTATGATGCTCCTCGAGAGGCGGGGCTGTGCTTCAGCAAGTCGTGAATATGCGTCGTCTCTTGACAGTAACGTGCACGAGCAGGGGCGTCTGCTTTGGCAAACACGACTGGGAGAAGCTTCGTTGCTGGGACTAGGAAGCGCAGCTAAGAAAATGAGAAAGACCGTAGTGCCCTGCTGAAACTCCCACAGCAAAGAGTCGTGGGACACGATAGTGGGAGTCGTGAGCTAGCGCTGCTTTTTAATGGGTCGGAGATGCAGCGCGGCATGGTGGGTAGGTGTCCGGACAGAGGCGCGGGCGTGAGGCGGTAGACGTGGGCACCAACTTTTGGGCCTGGGTATCTTACTCATGCATACATCACGGCACAGAGGAAGCCAGACTGAGTACCAGGTTTCCTTGGTAACTGTTGGACCTTGAAAAGCCAATCTCTGGTCCTCCGAGGAACGAGGACGTGTTTGTAAAACGATGGCCGCAGTTACACGAGCACTTAACAGCTCACGTAAAGAGCTTTTTCCATTTTTGCTCATGTTCACGCACTGAATTCAACTTTAAGCAAAAAAATAGGCCTTTAAAGGTAGAGTAGACCAGTCCACACTGGATCAGTCCACACTGATCTGACACTACGGCATGTCCGTGCTTTGGAATGCCTACGAGATGAAAACCATCTGGTTCTTAGGAACGTAATTAACAGGCATCTGTCTCCACTCACCAACCTTATCAGTACACCTTATAGTACAGGTCAGAGCTCTTTTAACTTTTATCGGTTATACTGTGTCATTGGCGCTGCTGTTTTAACAGTTGTCCTCCACCCACATAACATCCGCTGCTGTTGTGCATTAATGCCGTTCAGATGTGCAGGGGGAGCAGTGCTTGCACGGTTGCACCTGCAAAATCAAACTATGTGAGGCATTTCTATTAAAATGAGCTCTGATTGTGCGTACATGTCAGGGCTATTCAGAATTAATACAGCAAGTAAGTAGGTAAGTGGTATCTCCATTATACCTTCAACACGCCAGGCATTTCCTCTGCTGAATTATTCTCCAACACTGTCAAATAGATTAAATATTCTCCAACATTCTCCATTGGAAGTAAAACGTGGAGTTGTGACCACACACTGGAGAGGTGCAAATGTGAACAGCGGAGCTACAGGAGATGTGCTGATGTGTCCTGCAGGTGAACGTCGCTCTGACCGTCCTGAGCTGCCTGGCGTTCGTCCACCCGCTCTACGTTTACCTGCACTGCCGGCGGCGAGCGGCGCAGAGGGGCGGGGCTAACAGGAGCACCGCCCCCTAGCACCAGGCCACGGAGCCACAGACCCGCCTCTGTTTACAGTCACCACTAGACCGGAAAATAAATGTTCCACCATTTACTATGAAAGCACTGACTAATACAGCATGCTTCATTTACCTAGAGACGAATGTTATGTCACTATTGAAAATCAGACAGGAGCCATTTCCTTTTTTTTTTTTTTTGCAATATATTTACATATAGCAATTTGTTTTACATATAGTAAAAATATACAGTATATCTTTTTTTCTCCCATTTCCAAAAAAAAGGGTAAACAGACCCTGTATTACTGAATCAAATCTTCTCTGTATTCAATAATGCAAATACTGTTTTCTATCCAGTATCATTTGACATATTTACATTGATCGACAACCCACATATATTTAACAAGTGACATCCTTAAAACCAGTTTAGGATAAATTGTGTCTGTGGTGACCATTTCAATTCTCCAAAATAATGGCTTTACTGTCACAGCTGAAAAAGAAGAGTGGCTGTGGTATAGTTTCATCAGGTTTTAATAACCCAGAGACGATGACGATGTTTTTAGATCCGACAGCATTATAGACTTTTAGTGACATATTACATTGTTACATCTACATTTACGACATTGCTTGCAAAAAGTATATAATGCGTTCTACAGGAAATCGGATTGCTCCAGAGAACTACATTGATTTTCTATAAGTGGGGTATCTCGTGTTATAATTTTGGAAGGCAGATATTATCCAGGAGTGCTTGTTATAGTTTAGTTTTTGTTCATTTCTTGTTTTAGGCCATTTTACTTTATTCACTCCCATTCACTTAGTACTCTCTCGCTGTGCCTCTAGCGTCTGACAAGCCCGGAGAACATTACAGTGTTGTAATTCTCCTCTCTAAATATTCTGGTTTACTGCCCTCTGCAGGACAAAATGGGTAATACATTTCAAATTCATTTTACCTGTGTTGCGTTCTACTCGTCACCTGTAAAAAAATAATAAAATAAAGGGAATTTAAACATGAACTTAGTCCCACACAGCAGCACAATTCAAAACAATCTACAGAACATTGTTAAGGCAGATGAATACATTGAATATTACAGAAGCCATTTATGACATGTTTGACAACTAATGGCTTAAATTTAATTGCACAAATGAACTCAATCAGGACATCTTATGCATAAATTTCCAAGTGAAAAAGTCATATTAAAAAAGATTTTGAGATATTAGGTCCACCATTCTTACACTCAGGATATAAACTACACTGCTCAAAAATAAAGGGAACACTTAACACAATGTAACTCCAAGTCAACCACACTTCTGTGAAACCAACCTGTTCAGTTAGGAAGCAACACTGATTGTGAATCAATTTCACCTGCTGTTGTGCAAATGGAATAGACAACAGGTAGAAATGAGAGGCAATTAGCAAGACCCCCCCTATAAAGGAGTGGTTCTGCAGGTGGGGACCACAGACCTTGTCTCTCATCCTTTCTGGTTGATGTTTTGATCACTTTGGCATTTTGTCAGTTCTCTCACCATAGATGTAACATGATGCGGTGTCTACAACCTACAGAACTTGCTCAGGTAGTGCAGCTCATCCAGGATGGCACATCAATATGAGCTGTGGCAGGAAGGTTTGCTGTGTCTGTCAGCAGTGTCCAGAGCATGGAGCAGATACCAGGAGACAGGCAAGTACACCAGGAAACACGGAGGGGGCCGTAGGAGGGCAACAACCCAGCAGCAGGACCACTAACTCCTCCTTTGTGTAAGGAGGAACAGGAGGAGCAGTGCCAGAGCCCTCAAAAAGACCTCCAGCAGGTCACTAATATCCATGTTTCTGCTCAAACTGTCAGAAACAGACTCCGTGAGGGTGGCATGAGAACCCAACATCCACAAGTGGGGCTTGTGCTTACAGCCCAACACCATGCAGGGCGATTGGCATTCTCCAAAAAACACCAAGATTGGTAGATTTATCATTGGCGCCCTGTGCTCTTCACGAAAGAGAGCAGGTTCACACTGAGCATGACAGAGTCTGGAGACGCCATGAAGAATGATCTACATGTATCCTCCATGGGATATTAATTTACATTGATCATTTTTATGTTATTTTGTTCTCAACGTATTCCATTACATAATAAATAAAGGATCTAGGATGTGTTATTGTAGTGTTCCCTTTATTTTATTTAGCAGTATATATAAACCATATAAACTAACAAGAACCGGGAACCTGATCCGACACTCCGTGTACTTTTCTTCTGTGGACACGGACATAGGATCTGCGCGTGAACCGGAGTCCGCACACGTCACAGGCGTGCGGCTTCTCGCCCGTATGGGTGCGCATGTGCGAAGACATCTGACTCGACTGCTTGAACTTCCGCTGGCAGACGGCGCAGGAGAAGGGGGCGTGGCCCGTGTGCACGCGCATGTGCACCTCCAGCACGCCGCGCGAGGCAAACGCCTTCTCGCACGTTCCGCACTTGTGCGACCCGCCCGGAGACCCCGCGGCCCGCTCGCCGTTTCGCTTCGCTTTCCCCGGGTGAGCGCTGCGCACGTGGGCCTTCAGGTAGTCCGTGCGGGCGAAGGTCGCTTCGCAGTCGTCGCAGGCGTAGGGCGTCTTGCCCGTGTGCAACAGCAGGTGGCGCTCCAGGTGGTATTTCTGCAGGAAGCCCTTGCCGCACTGCTCGCAAATGTGTAGCTTCTCGCCGGCGTGACGCAGCAGGTGACGCTTCAGGTAGGGCAGGTGGGTGAACTTCTGGCCGCACTCGTTGCACACAAAGTCCATGGCGCCGCTGTGGCTCAGCCGGTGGATGCGGAGGTTGGAGCTGCTGGTGTAGCCGCGCCCGCAGTCGCCGCACTTGAACGGCTTCTCGCCCGTGTGCGTCAGCATGTGCCGCGCCATCACGGCCCGGCAGCGGACGCTGCGGCCGCACACCTTGCACTCGATCGGGCCCCGCCCCCGCTGGACCTCGCCTTCCCGCTTGCGGGGCCGGCGCGCGGCGGGACGTCCCGGGAGGTCGGACGACGCCGGCGACGCGGGCCTGCGCCGCTTCGGCGTTTTTTTGATGCGCCGCGCGGTCTCTCGCTTCTCGCCGTCCTCGTCCGTACCGGAGGAAGCGGACGAGTTCGTTAAGCTGCGCGCCTTCCTGCCGTCGTTTTCCATTTCCGCTTCCTCCGAGTCTTTAGACACCGCGTCGCTCTCCTCGGACCTGCCGCCGTTCCTCGATCCGTCGGACGTTTGGAAAGGACTTTCATTTCTCTCGCTCTCTGCCAAGTCGCGCAAATCGCACGACTCTTTGATCTCAGCGTTGGCTGGAGTCGTTCTACGTCTTCCACGTGACGCTCTGGATTTGGCTGCTTTCTGCTTCTTTGCCGTTCTGGGAGGGACCTTCTCATTTTCGGGAAGCAGATCTTTTTTGGCCCTCTTGCTGCTCCTTTTATTCGTTGGCTGCTTTGTACACGTGCGCCTTGTTTCCTGGTGCGAACTCGCTGGTGAAGCCTTTGCCCGTTTTGGCTGAGCCCTTCTCTTTCTGGCCGCTTCCGAAACGCCACGTTGGGGCTCAGACTTGCGACCAGCTGGGCTGGGCGGGCCACACCCCTCCACCCGCCTGTCTTTTTGCCCGACTTTAGGCTCCTCCTTCTTTGTGCCGCTTTTGGAGCTAGGGGGAGGAGCTCTACTGTGTTTCCCCACCTGTTTACTTTGACCTCTCCTGCAAGTGCTTTGTGGTATGTCGTCACCATCACTGCTCATCGGGCTCATGTAGCCATGTGTCCTTGTCCTTTTAACGTCTTTGACTGATTCCTTTGGCGTCTGCCCACCCGATGCGCTATAGTCCAGATTGGGACTCTTGATCTTTTGTCTGCATGCGGCACGCTGCTTCCTCTCTTTGTCTGATGAAGGTGGAGTCCGCGCGGCATCTTCCGAATCCTCGTCACCATCGCCTACAACTAGAGAACCTAATAAACAAAGTCATGAGGAGAGAAGTTATACAGTAATAAGTGTTAACTTCTGATGCATATATAAGTGTTGTTATTTTTATAAGCCTGGAAAATGTCTGAAGATGAAAATGAATTTCAGTTGGTTTTGAATTTATGAGTTTCTGTCTTGGAAGTATCCCAATTAATGGTAGGATAATTAAGCCCTCAGCATAAGGAATAATATAAACTTCCAAATTTTAAACTCACCTCGTCTAATTGACTTTTAAAACGTTTAGGATTTCGGCATTTAAGTTAGCTGCACTCTATTGGATGGCTCCCTGCCCTTTCAGAGGAAATGACAGATTTGTGGCCTTGCACATTTTGTTATGTTCTAAAATAGCCTACTGGAAGCGGGTAAATCTAATTTACTGGAAAGGGGTTAGGTCATATTCAGTTATTTATTTCATTTTGTTTTGCTTATCAATAGGTGAACATTCCAGGTTCAGAAAGTAAAAGTCCTCACCAAGATTTTGCTCAGGCTTCCTGGATTGTGTTGATCCCACTAATTTTACCTGGCTTGCACTAATTAGAACATCCAGCAAGCTTGAGTAAAATCCTAGGAAGGAGTTTTACTTTCTGAACATGGAACGTCCACCTCTCCTTATCAACGGATAGACTCCACGTATTGAAACCACCAGCAACATTAAACACGATATAGCTGCAGAAAATATTGTATTAGACTTCCAATAGGCTACATGCCACCTCCACTTATCACGGGGCGGCGTTAAACACACACACAACCGCGTCACAATGAACAACCGCGTCATGTCCGTGACGTCGTTTACCGTGTTTCCCGCGCGCGCTTTCGCTCAGCGGCACGAGGGAGATCTTTACGTCCCCGACGACAGGACGGCTCATCTCCGCGGAAGAAAGACCCAACCACAGCCTCTTCCTTCTTTTTGATTCAGACTACACTCGCTGGAGTGAACTTGTTGGACGTGTGTGGCACGGTTCACCACCAGATGAAAGTGCTCTTCGACGTCAGGACTGTCACCGAGAGACATGAATCCAGAATAAAACCGCACCCGTTCATTATTAGGGTCGGACAGTTTTCCGAGGCGTCTCCGTCTGTAGCGCACCACTACTCACACCGGTCTGTGCGTCAGTGTCCTGTGAAGTTCTCGCACGCCAGTCTGTGTTGCTTAGGTGCAGAATGTTTTCGGACGAGTGTAAGAACGACAAGTAACTTGAGTGTTTCATTGAGACGCTTGTGTAGATCTTTCTCTGCTGCAGCATCTCAGCTGCGCTGGGTAAGCAGCTAAAGCATCGCCTCTAGTGGCGTGGATGATCGTCTATTAACATGGCAAATAAACACGCCGTCATTGCGAACGTACCCAAATAACTTTATTACACTTTTGTTATGTATTTCTTACTTGACTTGCCTTGATTCCACCACTTAATGCCATGGTTACGAGTGTTACTTTACAGTGTATATCTTTACAGATTATGCGTTAGTTTATGTATATTGTATGTTGTGTATATTGTTAGAATGTAGAAAAGCTCTTCCATAATAGATAGATAGATACATACTTTATTGATCCCGAAGGAAATTTAAGAGATCATGGTGTTGAATATTTAAAAATGTCAAATACAGTAAGACTACTCCTGATAGAAAAGGCATAACTACCGCATCCACTAAGAAAATAAACAAATGCGTTTAAGAGCCATAACTATTAGTACTCAAACTGCGTCGTGTGAGTTAATGCAAGTAAAACGGTAATGAACTGCACCAGAAAGAGCTCACAAATACACGTTTGTGTCTAGTCACAAATTGCAACGGAATGACGCAAAAGACAAAACGGGACTAAATTTCAAAGTGCGCACAGAAGTACGACGTGAACGCGCCGCGTGAACACGCCTCTTCAGCTGGCCGTCTGTGGGCGCGCACAGTGCCTTCCCTGCGTCATCTAATTCAATGGTCTGAGCTCTTAACATTAACTAAGCAAACAAAGTTAGCAGAATATTAAGAACGGCTAGGTTTTCAAATACTTTTATATATTAATACTCGGAGAAGTCAACAACCTCTGAAACGATTCTAAGGGCATTCTTGTGTCGATCCAAGCCACCATATTTGGCACGCATGGACCACAAAGTACAGGGAATCTTGATATTGAAATATGCTTCATCTGAACATTTGAAAACGGAAAGACTGTTTCAAACATAGAATTGTTGACACAACGTGCAAACAACACAACACTTTTGAGGAAAAAATATTTCAAAAGTATTTTAATTGACAAGTATAATTTAATAGCTAAACAAAATAATCACTCTAAATAACTGCAAATGAATAAAGTTCGTATCATTTGTTGTATAACTTATAGCCAAACTGGGCCTACACTTCAAGCATAAAAACAATTATAAACACTGAAACAGCTGAGTCAGGTTAATAGCGTTTCTGTAGCTCCATTACGGCTCTCGCGCGCGCACGTGCTCGTGCTCGCTCTCTGTTTTCGGGTTTTAATTTCAACCGTAATCCGCTCTCACCATGACTGACTGATTCCCTCTACTGATGCGAAGCAGAATGGGCACATTACAGCCGATATGAACTACGTATAAACAAACAAACAAACAATACATCTAAACGGTTCCCTGAGGTGCGACTCGGTTCCTCGGTTCATTTTAAAGAGCCGTTCAATTGAACCGGATCGGTTGGGAACTGCCCATCACTAATATGAACTGTATAGACTCGACTTGACATATTAACGGTAAATCATAAAGATTGTAACAACAGTGCAACAGCACGACCAAACAAAGCTGCTAAAATGTACAATAAAAAAATAAGAAGAGGTGTAGCTAGCTAGCTGGCTGCTAACCTGTGTGGTAACGGCAGTGCTCGCGCTAACGTTAACAGATTCGGGGCTCGTGCTGCTCTCAGTCTTCACTGTTTTCTACGTTTAAGAGTAAAATGTCCACGTGTTTTATATTGAGTTTTCTGTTATATTTATTTGCTTGCTAATAAATAATCCAGATGTGACTCAATCCAATATTGTCAATAAACACGATTAAGCAGCCAAAACAAAAAAAAACTTAATTCTTACTCATATTTTTTAAATAATCCAAAACATTATCTGATGTTGTCACGGTTCTATTTTCACAAATTAAAATAGAATAAACAGAAAGTGTAAAATAAACGTATATCTTATAGGCCTAAAAGAACAAAATGATTTAAAAAAAAAAAACCACACCCAGTGCATATAGGATTAGGACTGTGGCCAGTTTGACTGTAAGAGTGACTGACTAACAGAGTTTGTATCCTAGTACAACCCAGCATATTGAGCAGGGATCACATCAATATTGAGTATCTGAGAAACAGTACCATAAATAACTGATTCCTACTTAGTTCTGCAGCTGCCTGTATTTATTTAGGGAAAAAAAATCAAAATTCACCTAATTAAAATAAAAAAATAAACCTATTGAATGAGAAACTGAAACATGTTGCTAGTTTGCTGTTGCCTTACTTTACTCTCCTCAGTCTCTCTCCCTCTCCATCTGCATCATCCCATCTGCGTCAGAATATCTTGGGAAATGACAGGGATTGCCACCGTTTAAAAATAGAGACTAATGAATGAACGGGTGGCAAAAATAGAGGGACTAGGCAGGAGGCGAAAGTGGAACGCAAGTAAAGCTAAAATGGGCGGTAAAAGAGAGATGACAGGCCGGTGCTGGGTGTAGTGAGGCGGGGTGCAGCAGCTGACAGTAATCATTCTAACACAATGTGTACGGAGGAGTGACTGACAGTAATCACAGTAATACAACTGGAGTCTGCAGGAAAAGCTCAGTGATGATGCAGGGCGGAGGAGGCGGGGTGGGGGCCCGGAAGAGGGTGGTGGAGGTGGGGTGGGGGCCCACAAGAGGGGCGGTGGGGGCCCGGAAGAGGGTGGTGGAGGTGGGGTGGGGGCCCACAAGAGGGGCGGTGGAGGTGGGGAGGGGGCCCACAAGAGGGGCGGTGGGGGCCCGGAAGAGGGTGGTGGAGGTGGGGTGGGGGCCCGGAAGAGGGTGGTGGAGGTGGGGTGGGGGCCCGGAAGAGGGGCGGTGGGGGCCCGGAAGAGGGTGGAGGAGGCGGGGTGGGGGCCCGGAAGAGGGGTGGATGGGGTGGGGGCCCGGAAGAGGGGCAGAGGAGGTGGGGTGGGGACCCGGAAGAGGGCAGTGGAGGTGGGGTGGGGGCTCGGGAGAGGGGCGGAGGAGGTGGGGTGGGGGTGTTCTATGAAGGAGGTTCAAATGAGGAGAGAGTGACGAAGACACCAGAGGAGACTCTTATGGACTTGTGCAAAACTGCATAAAACATTCACATTAGTAATGCGGAAAAGACGTTTTTGGAAAAAATAGAACGGAACAGATTGTTTGGTTTGGGGACGTAATTGCGCTAACGCTTATCACTGTAACTGACGTCATTAAGGCACGTCCCTCCAGACCTTGATTACAGTCTTTCCAAGAAAGCATCTCCTCCCTTTTCCATCTTCATCCACTCTCCCTCTCCCCATCCTCCCTTCCAAGTGACAATGTTCTGGTAAGAATGTGTCTGCTTCTCCTCCGCCCACAAATGGCAGGAAAAGGATGGTGAAAGAACGGGAGGGGCGGAGAGAGTGAAGTGAAACACTGCAGCGGCACGGCGGAGTTGATGGAGCAGCACGGCTCCTCCTTTGCAGAACAATTGAGCGCTGAGTTCTTCACGGCGTGTAAGGATGAGCCGGTTTGTCGTGGGCGCGTTGGAGCGTGGAGACCTTTGCAGAGTACAAGTCGCAGGAGAACACGGTGTGTGTATCTGCTAATGTGATGCAAAGTGTGCGATGTGATCTGTGAAGTACAGGAGAAATTTTGCAACGGGTCATCAGTTACTGTAGAATGTAGCACACAAGCATACATGTGTTGACACAAATGTTTGCAGCATCGGCACAAGGCGATCCGAATTGTGCCACACTGGGTTGGCAATTTAAAGGGCACACACGTGTTAGCATGTACACTGTCATGTGTGGGTACTCAGACACACACACACACACACACACACACACACTCACACACACAAAAACACACACAGGCTACCCACTTTCTAGTGTGCCACCTGTTGATCTTTTATGAGTGTGTCACTGTCCTGAGTGGTGAGGGGGTGTGCAGTCATCTGTCTGATCCCACTCATGTGTGCGAGTGTGTGTGTGTGTGTGCATGAGTGTGTGTGCATGCATGTGTGAGTGTGTGCATGTGTGCAAGTGTGTGTTTGTGTGTGCGCGTATGTCTGCGTGTGTCCATCGTAGTCTGCGGACCCCTGTTGTGCTCTGATTCCTCAGAGATGACTTAGCTCGTGGGTTGAAGTGATTGTATGAATGTGTGTATTCTTGGCTGTGTGTTTGCATGGTATTTCATCGTAATTTAACAGAACGCTGGTTCACAACCATCCTTCCATAACAGGGCGTGAGTTAAAGGGAATGACCTGCCCCTGCATCCACTTTAATCCTGCCAATCAAGTGTACATGGTCGAATTTACATACTCTGTTTGCAACTATGTGAATGTATGTGTGTGTATGCATCATGGTTGTATATGCCGTGAATGTGTGTTATGTGGGTGTGTTTGTGTGCCTTTCCCCTAGGACCCCTGTAGTGATCTGAATTTTCAGCAATGACTGGGCAGGTCGGCTCAGAACAACATTCATATGTGCATGTGTGTGTGTGTGCGTGCATGTGTGTGTGTGTGTGTGTGTGTGTGTGTGTGTGTGTGTGTGTGCATGTGTATGTGTGTATATGTGTATGTGTGTGTGTGCATGTGTGTGTGTGTATGTATGTGTGTGTGTGTGTGTGTGTGTGTGTGTGTGTGTGTGTGTGTGTGTGTGTGTGTGTGTGTGCATGTGTATGTGTGTATATGTGTATGTGTGTGTGTGCATGTGTGTGTGTGTATGTGTGTATATGTGTATGTGTGTGTGTGCATGTGTGTGTGTGTATGTATGTGTGTGTGTGTGTGTGTGTGTGTGTGTGCGTGTGCGCGTGTGCATGTGCGTGTGTGTAAGATTCTGTACATTATATTACATTGATCATGAAAAAGGCAAATAAACCAGTAACCAGGACTTGCCTACATGATTACACTGGGTGTGTGGGTGTAACTCCTTAAGTATATCTTAAGTAATTGTTTTTTATTGTGTGTGTGTTTGCCTGCGTGTTTATGTGTGTTTGTGTGTGTGTTTGTGAGTTCGGCTGTACACATACATGCAGATGGAGAACATCTTGTCAGAAAACTTTGTGACCTCAGTCCTTGTTAGGACAGAACAGGTCAGAACTGACTCAGGGCAACCCACACTCAGATCCATATACTCACACACACACACACACACACACACACACACACACACACACACACACACACACACACACACACACACACACACACACACACACACAGTACCCCACTTGTGCATATTTTACAAGATTTTGCCTTTTAGGTTAAACTCACATGCATGCATATAAAATACCATTTAAAATTGATGTGTCTAACTGTCAGATGAATTTTTAGCATTGATCAACTGCCCATACACAAGCTGTCTGGATTAAAAATTGTATCATATAAAGTAGATTTCAAAACAGACTCCAACACTGGAGTCTATTTTCCAAATACTTAGAAGTGAAATATTCCAGGCAGTAACTACAGTGTATTGTAACTACAGTGTACTGCAACTACAGTGTACTTCAACTACAGAGTACTGTAACTACAGTGTACTGTAACTACAGTGAAATGCAACTACAGTGTACTGTACTATAACTACAGTGTACTGTAACTACTGTACTATAACCAGTGTACTGTAACTACTGTAGTATGAATACAGTGTACTGTAACTACAGTGTACTGTAACTACTGTACTATAACTAGTGTACTGTAACTATTGTACTGTAACTACTGTACTGTAACTGCAGTGTCCTGTAACTAGTGTCATGTAACTACAGTGTACTGTAACTGTACTATAACTACTGTACTATAACTACAGTAATGAAATGAAATGTGCCATATTTTGTCAATTGTGATTTTTACACCCAATCGAAATTTGTCCTCCGCTTTTAACCCATCTGTGCAGTCAGAACACACACACACACACACACACACACACTAGTGATTACTAGGGGGCTGTGGATCACATGTGTCCAGAGCGGTGGGCAGCCCTAGCCCGGCGCCCGGGGAGCAGTTGGGGTTAGGTGCCTTGCTCAAGGGCACCTCAGTCATGGCCTGTCTGGGAATCGAACCCACGACCCTCCGGTCACAAGACCAGTTCCCTAACCAGGCCATGACTGCCCCTGTAACTGGTGTAACTAGTAGTTACAGTACACTGTAGTTATAGTACAGTAGTTACAGTACAGTAGTTACAGTACACCAGAGCCGGAGTGGCTAATCGGGAGGTTCGGGAGGATTCCCGATGGGCCGGCTCATGTCAATCTCTAGTTTGGGCCGATTGGGAAGGAAAAATAATTTTGGGCCGGATTTGGGCATGAAACTCCCGGGCTGAAAAAGTGGCCCACAGTAGTTACAGTACAGTAGTTACAGTACACTGTAGTTACAGTACACTGTAGTTATAACTCCCTCTATATGACTTACAACAGTACAGTAGCTACACTGTAACTACTGTACTGTTGTAAATCATATAAAGGGAGTCAACATCATGTCCCTCATCAGGTCTTCTCGATACAGAATGAATTCATTACAGGTACATAGAAATCACATATTTAATATTACATATTTATGTATTTTTATGCGCACGGTCTAACGATTGTGGAGTGTTTTACAATCCCACAAGCTGGTTCATTTGGTCCGTTGTTTTCTTGAGCCATTTCCTCCTTATAGCCTACGTACTGAAAACATGACTAAGTACACTCTTCTCTTTTATTCTAATTGCACTCAGGGGAGCATGACAGCTCTTTATGCCCGAAAACACGAGCAAGTTCTCGTGTTCTGCAACCCCCCCCCCCCCTCATACACACACACACACACACACACACACATACACACACACACAGTGTTGTTGTGCCTCCTCCCTCCATCCCTCCGCCCTCGTGCACATCATTACGCATTAGAGATTCCGACGCTGCCCACCTCCGTGGGCATGCGCTCGCCGGGTATAAACCGCCCAGCAGCTCCCGGTGTCCGTCAGTCGCACCGACTCGAGCTCGCGCACCGGAGCTGACCGTCAGCGGAGATAGCAGGCACGTCCTCGCGCTCAGGCTAACTCGCTCTCGGTTTTGGTTCAGGATGGAAACTCGTTCGGCTGCGCGGAAAACTCGGTCCTGCAACGCTCACAGATTTAAGAGTGAGTACCCTTCTTGTGCTTGGGTGTTTTTATGCATGCTGATGCTAGAAATAATGATGCAGAATGCAGAATAACAAATGTTTGTACTTCTTATACTTCTTAGATATACTTCTAATTCCAAGTTTACCCCTTCGTCTGGAGTGCACACGTTATAAGACAAATCAGCAGTAGGATTTTATTTATCTATTTGGGGGGAAAAGTTAAGTTTAAGATATAAACTTCTAATATCATACACTCTTACAGAACAACAATTTTCTTTTCATTGTAGTCTAACTACGTGCCAAGTGTAGCCAGTTGTGCAGTTAGACCACATCACTGTCTGAACACCGTCAGGTGGCCGCCGAACCGTGCGATGTGACCGGGTCATGGGTCGGGCAATAGGAAAATCTTGCGTGGACGGGATGAATGAATGCGGCATAATTAATTCACGTCCCGTGTGTCTTCAAGCGGCACGTTATTGTGTGGAGTTACCGGAACCCAGAGATCTGCGCTTAAAATTTAATGCGCCGAGCCAGTCCAGCCTGATCCTGTTTCACGTAGCCGAAGTTAATCCGACCTCCGTGTTTCACGCGCCTTTAGGCACCGCTCGGTCCATACTCCGTTTAGGATCCGTTGGGAATATCACAGGAACCCGAAGCAGGTGTCACCGGTTTTGGGTCTCGAGTAACATAAGGCAGGATTAGCGTTTTTCATGTGTTGTTCACGTTGACACACATGGTTCCGACCACAAAATCAGTGTGTCTGTGTCGCATTTGCATGTTGCAAGAAGCTTCAGCACCACGAGGAGGAAAAGTTTCAAAAGTCTTTAAATACTTTTGTTGGCACTTAACAGGGAATCCAGGAGTTTTAAAAGACTTTCCTTTACATCCCTCTCTCTCTCTCTCTCTCTCTCTCTCTCTCTCTCTCTCTCTCTCTCTCTCTCTCTCAGGCGGACTGACTCTGTGGTTAGTGCTATGGCTGCTGGGTGTGCGCTGTGCCCCGGGCCAGGCTTGCCCGAGGCTCTGTGTGTGTTACCACACACCCATGACCGTCAGCTGCCAATCCCAGAACTTCACCTCTGTTCCTGTCGGTGTGCCGTACGACTCCCAGCGCGTCTTCCTGCAGAACAACCGCATCTCTGAGCTCAGGGCCGACTCCTTTGGCTTTGAGACGCAGGTGAGCACCACGTCCGTGGAACCTTCTGGAGACCATCCGTCCGGTCTATACTGATGAATCATCAAGCGTTCTTGTGCCTCCTTTCACGGTGTGTGTGTGTGTGTGTGTGTGTGTGGTTGCTTCTCTCTCCAGGTCTTGTGGCTGTATTCGAACAACATCTCGTGGGTGGAGGCGGGGCGCGTTTAGTAACCTGCGCGTGCTGGAGGAGTTGGACCTGGGCGACAACCCCTCCCTGCGTCGGCTGGACGGCGGAACCTTCCGCGGGCTGGAGCGTCTGCAGAGCCTGCACATGCACCGGTGCCGGCTGTCCGAGCTTCCGGCCGACCTCTTCCACAAGCTCTACAGCCTGCAGTTCCTCTACCTGCAGGAGAACGAGCTGAACAGCCTGCCCGACGGTCTCTTCTCCGACCTGGTCAACCTCACGCACCTCTTCCTGCACGGCAACCGCATCCGCACGCTGTCCGAGAACACGTTCCGTGGCCTGGTCAACCTGGACCGGCTGCTGCTGCACGACAACCGCGTCCGACAGGTGCACCGACGGGCCTTCCGCGATCTGGGCCGCCTCACGATCCTCTACCTGTTCAACAACGCCCTGCAGGAGCTGCCAGGCCAGGCCATGCGGGACGCCAGCGGTGTCCAGTTCCTGCGTCTCAACGATAACCCGTGGGCGTGCGGCTGCGAGGCCCGGCCGCTGTGGGAGTGGTTCCGCAAGGCCCGGGTCTCCAGCTCCGAGCTGGTGTGCAGCTCCCCGGCGGCACGGAAGGGCCAGGACCTGCGGTTCCTGCGCGAGCTGGACTTCGCGCTGTGCCCCCTCCCCGATCCGGGCTCGCTGGCCGGCACCACCACCACCACGTTCAGCACCAAGACGCGCTGGTGGTTCTCCAAGAACAAGCAGGCCGCCACCACCAAGGGTGCCTACCACAAGGGCGGCGAGACCTTCAAGGCGTTCCCGTTCTCCTCGGTGAAGACCGGCCAGCAGGCGGCCGCAGCGGCGTCCAACCTCGCCCGCAAGTACGAGCTGACGGCGGAGGAGGCCGCCCTGCCCAAGGTGGAGCCAGAAGAATACTGGGCCAACTACGGCAACGAAGACTCCTCAGTCCGCTGCTTCGAGCTCGAGTGCCCGGCGGACGACGACTCGCTCGCCCTCCCGTCCTCTTCCTCCTCCTCCTCCTCCTCGCCCTCGTTTGGGCTCCTGCTGTCTCTCTCCGTGCTGTCCGTCTTCCTTCACCTGCTCTACGGCTGAGCGCCGCTGTACGAACCCGTTACCCCTTTTCTTCTTATGCCCTTCTTTTCTGCGTTTGGCCTTTAATAGGGCCTGATGCTGACAGGCACACAACAGCAGCAATGCTAGACACAGGAGATAC
Source organism: Brachyhypopomus gauderio (assembly GCF_052324685.1). NCBI lineage: Eukaryota > Metazoa > Chordata > Actinopteri > Gymnotiformes > Hypopomidae > Brachyhypopomus > Brachyhypopomus gauderio. The sequence goes on along the minus strand of NC_135221.1, from coordinate 17,714,468 downwards.
AAGGCTGGAATGTGCGCGCGCACACACACACACACACACACACACACACACACACACACACACACACACACACACACACGTGCACGCAGATCCAAGCACTCACCCACACATAAGCTTGTGGAAAAAGTTTGGCAGTGCTCAGTATAATTTGGAAGGCAGCGTTAAGACTTTTGCCTTCATGAGATGGACTACAACCCCCAGGAGGCAGGAAGCTCCCTCAGTTTTCACTCCTGCAGTCAGTATGGCACAAAAACAAGGGAGATACAGATAAAAAAGACAGAGCTGGTCAAGACCAGAGATAGAAATGGAAAGCAGGTAATTGTAGATGACGTGAATAAAGGAGAGAACAACTGTCTGTTTGGTCTCTCCAGAAATGTGTCATCATGAATCCATCAGCACCAGCCGTGTAAATATCCGCCATCTGTAAACGTACAGCTTCACAAGACATCACGCAGGCATATCAGACACGTCGTATAGGTGGAGTTTGTCTCTTCTCCCGTTGTCCAGACCCTGTGGGGCCGAGAAGAGTGCGAGAGAACAGAATAAGAGCGCGAGAGAGCAGAATAAGAGCGCGAGAGAACAGAATAAGAGCGCGAGAGAGCAGAATAAGAGCGCGAGAGAACAGAATAAGAGCGCGAGAGAGAGTGGACAAGCAGGGGTTCACCTGCCTGATCCCAGTCCTGGATTCAAATTGCACTGTGTGTCCTTTGCAAAGCTTATGTGAACTGCAGCAGTGTGGATGTCCGGTCTGGCCATTCAGTCTGTATATAGCAGTTTGAACTTGGGCGTCAGGAGTTAAACATATCACTGTAATATTAACAAGCTAACAGAACTGTGCTTTCTGTCTTCGATCTACTGTAAATAAACCAATAAACCATGTCAATAAAATGTCTGTTTTACAAACTAAACGCAGTCTCACTGACTTACTTGCTTGTGTTTATGTTTGACCACTCATGAACAAATATACACGATATATTTTATAATAAACACATTAACGAAGTCAAATAATTATGACCTTTACATTCTTCTGGTGGTGACGCATAATTAGGTCATGATTCAAAAAGTAACCTGTCTGAGCCCCAGGTGCCTAATTAAGCTCATCAAGTTGCCCTCTTTAAAATCATAAATGTTTAAAGTTAGCAGCCCGTGCCCGTCTGTGCCTTTGTGGCCCAACATAGGTCTGGCACGAGTGCCATGCCAGGCGCATCACCTCAAAAACCAGTGATCCAAAGAGCCAGCAAGTCAGGGAATGAAAGTGAGGTGTTTCTAACACGCAACACCCCCCCCCCCCCCAACCTAACATGTACATACACACGTAAGTGCTTATAAATAACGGCCGGAAGTGTTTCCTCCTGACATAAACGTGCGATGTGGCCCCATCCTACGCTCCGGCAAACACTTTTGTTTCGAGATTCTTTCATAAGACGTCTTTTTATTCTGCTGTCAATATGCTTGTGAAGAATGTAGAGTCACGTCATTCTCATGAATGTCTCATCAGTGCCTGATCCCCCCCCCCCCCCCCCCCAACCCCCCCATCGTCTCGTTGGCTTCCTCACAGTCGCAGATGGCTGTGTTCGCCTGGCCGGCTGAGCTGGCGCGATAGTGACGCTCGTCCTCATTCGCGTCCCCGTCCATTAGAGAACTAATTTGCGTTAGTGTGTGTGTGTGTGTGTGAGCGTGCACGTGTGAACGCGCACGTGTGTGCGGGATGCAGAGAGCGGGAGGGAGAGAGAGTCTAATCTTGCAAAGTGCGAGATCATTACTGGACAAGATTTGGCTGTGGGCACATAGAGTGAGAATAGCAGCAGGAGAGCCACCAAGACTCCAGCGTGAACTTCGCCGTATGATCTGGGCCATCGGCGCAGAAGAACTGAAGAAATACACAAGAGTGGATATTTGGGGGTATGAAACAGACGGAAAGCAGGGGTATAGTGCACAGCTCGGTCAGGCCTGCACGCGGAGGCCTGCAGGCCAGAGTAGAACACTGTGCTGCTACGTAAGTTGTGGCCTGGCGTTTAACGACTGGTCTGTTCACTAGTGGAGCGGAGGGTTGTCCTTTAGCTGGTCCTTCAGAAGGCAGTAGGTCATGTCTTCACCGCTAAGTGACGCACCAGTCAATCGGGGTCAGGTGGCGAGTTTCAAATGGCCTGAAAAGGAGGTGTGATCTTGTAAAATATGCACAAAGGTGGTGCTATTGTGTATGTGTGTGTGTGTGTGTGTGCGCGTGTGTGTGTGTGCGTTGCATCCCTGGGAACTGGTTCTAAATATGCGGGGAGGATAAAGGTCAGATAAAGAACTTCATATTGGGGTAAAATAGATGATGTACTTGATTTTAGACAGAATGGTAAATGTTGCATGAATGGGATGAACGTTTGCCTGATACTGGGCCGGGGGGACCAAGGGCTTATGATTCAGACACAACGTCACCAGCGTGGGGGTCTACACCCTCTTCTCCCCCTCCTTCTAAGCTTCTGTTCATAGCAAAGAATAGCCATGCCAGACGGCACCCGCAGTGTGTGTGTGTGTGTGTGTGTGTGTGTGTTTTGGGTTTGTGTGAAGTCTATTTCAAAGTTTGCATGCATTCAGATTCACTCAGATTCACTCAGATTCACTCAGATTCACTCAGATTCACTCAAATTCACTCAAATCCTCTTTTGGCATCTCAGTGTTTATATGGACAAGCTGCTGGTCTTAGATGGCTAACTGCACAAATTCATTTATAGGCTCTTAGATATCTTCATCCCCCTCTCTCTCCCTCTCTCTCTCTCTCTCTCTCCCATTCGTTCTTTTCCATCACTCTACTCCTGTCAGCCATGTTTGCACAGGCTGTACCTAAGATTGCATTACTAGCTCAAGACACACACACACACACACACACACACACACACACACACACATGTGCGTGCGTATTCTTGGTGTCCTGTTTGTTGATGAGTAAGTGCACATTGAAAGGTCTCACTCCCACCAGTATTTCTCTCCCTCTTTCCTAGCTCGCTTCATCTTTCACAGATCTGTCCATCCCTTCATCATTAGTTATGCATTTTCATTTGTTTTTCAATCACATTCACTGTCACATTCTTTCATTACTCACCTCCACCTTATTTTGCTTTGCTGCTTGTAGCAATTTTATTCTTTCGTAAACTTCAAAGCTTCAAATCTTTATCTTTATCTTTTTCAGTTTTTTTCCTTGTCTTATAAGTTGTCTCATTTGCTCATTTGCACTGGTCATTTGCAAATATTGGACATTACACTAGTACGCAGCTAAATGTCATTAATGATACTTCTCTTAGGAATGCAGAAACAGCACAGCTCAAAAAAGGTATCGCAAACTCATGCATTTCGTCTGCCCCCTAGTGGTTGTTGTGTTATACTACGGCCCAGGTAAAAAATTGTAATGAGTACGTTTAAGAGTGCAATCTGTGCATATGAGTTGCCCAACAAGTGGTTGCTTACTTACACACGTCTGCATGACAGAAAGGTTTCATTTTCAAACATATTCTGAATGCACAAAATAGCCCCAAATTCTATAGCTGTAACAAAAGAAAAATAAATAAATAAAAATCATTAGCTTTAATAAGGTTACTGTGAAATAAATGACAGGTAGCATGAAGAAAATACAACTTTATTCATTGAAACTAAAAGCAATTATTAGACAAGTGTAGAATTGTGTTTAAATACTCATTATAACAAATATTTTGGTTAAAATTATATCACTTTATATATTTAGTTAAAAGAGAGTGAAGCAGCTCGATCTGCACCAATGACGTTGACAGTTCTCATTGAAAATGCATAAAAATATTTAAAAGAGAATAAAATAACTGAGGAATGTTTGTCTGACGAGAGTTCGGGAGTAGCAAGAGGAGTCCGTAACTTCTATTCAGATACTGCACCTTTGTGTGTGTGTGTGTGTGTGTGTGTGTGTGTGTGTGTGTGTGTGTGTGTGTGTGTGTGTGTGTGTGTGTGAGCAAGAGAGACATCATGTTGTGTGTGTGGTTATGAGACTGAGGAGCATTGAGAGAGATGTGTGTGTGTGTGTGTGTGTGTGTGAGCAAGAGAGACATCATGTTGTGTGTGTGGTTATGAGACTGAGGAGCAATGAGAGAGATGTGTGTGTGTGTGTGTGTGTGTGTGTGTGTATGTGTGTGTGTGTGTGTGTGTGTGAGCAAGAGAGACATCATGTTGTGTGTGTGGTTATGAGACTGAGGAGCATTGAGAGAGATGTGTGTGTGTGTGTGTGTGTGTGTGTGTGTATGTGTGTGTGTGTGTGTGTGTGTTTAAGGCCAGAGAATAAAAGCTAGGGAGAAAAACAGGAAAAGAAACAAAAACTATAAATCATAACCAACACAAAGGAATTTCAAACAGGAGAGAGGGAAGAGAAAGAAAAGAAAAATGATTTTACAGCAAAACACTTCACCAAATGACATAAAGAACTCTCATACACACCCACTGAAACTGGACACACATGCACACAGGTGTAGCTTACTATTGAAATTAGGGCTAATTATTCTTATCATTCATATCATTAGACTATGTAGTTATGAGACTATGTACATTAGACTATGAACCCAGCTTCAATGTCATCTTAATGATGGTTCTTAGAGAGTATTTATTAAAGGCCTAACTAACTGCTTTAGTTTTTCATGTTGGATGTCTGCTCAGAGCACCATCTCTCTGTGGACTCTGGAGCAGGACACACTCACACACACCTTCTCATGTTTTCATGTTGGAATGTCATACACACCTTCTCTTCGATCTCTTTGATTTGACGTCTCTGTATATCGATCTTGTCCTCCAGCTCTCTGATCCTCTGTCAGATATAAACAAAGGCAGGATTATAATCCCATGACCAAAACAAAGCCCTTCATCATACAACCCTTAAATTTGGTGTATGTCTACAAAATTGCTATAAATATTGTATTTAGAAGCCAGTAATAAAAACCTTGATGTAAACTTGATGTAAAACTTTCCAGCTGTTTTAGAACAGATGCACACCCATATACACACAGACCAATACACACACACACACAGACCTATACACACACACACACACACACACACACACACACACACACACACACACACACACACACACACACGTACACACACACACACACACACACACACGTACACACACACACGTACACACACACACACACACACACACACACGGACCCATACACACACAGACCCATACACACAGACCCCCCCCCCCCCCCCACACACACACACACACACACACGGACCCATACACACACAGACCCATACACACACAGACCCCCCCCCACACGTGTACACACACACACACACACACACACACACACACACACACACACACTAACCTGTTGGGCAGACTGGAGAAGCTCCATACGCTGCTGTAAGATCAGTGTGTCGGCATGACGACTCTGCCTCAGGATCTGCCTCCGCACTGCCTCCATAGACTCAGCTAGCTCCGCCCGCTGCCTGTCACTCAGGCTCTCACCCAATCGGCTGTCTGGCTCCTGCTGCATGATGGCATAAAGTGTGGCCTCCAGCTCCTGCACCCTCTGGAGGAAATGACATCACAGTGGAATTCAGACACTGAGAATACTTGAATTCCGCTCTGATGTCATTTCCTCCAGACACGAGCGTACTTTCATTCTTCTAAAAATACGTCGCATTTTCCTTCATTATCAATTAGCTGTATTTGTACCAGGTGGGCGTGGTCTAGTGCCTGCTTCCTGTAGTCTAGCTCCTCTTCCAGGAAGCCCTTCTGCTTACTAAACAGCTCCTGTTCATGGCATAAACACACAACAGAAAATATTACTGAAACCTGCCAGCTTTGTGTTTTTACTTTACACCTACTTTTAAAGCAAATGTTTTACCTTCTCATTCTCAAGATCAATCATCTTCTGTGTAAGAGCTGCTTCAGTGTTGTCTATCTGTTTCAGCCACTGCAGACAGACAGACAGACAGACAGACAGACAGACACACACACACACACACACACACACACACACACACACACAGCTGTTTATGGGAGGCCAGTATAAGATACTGCATCTCTATCAAATGTGCTGACTACACTTCACTCATAAATTACTGCACTTCATTTCAATGCTTTCTCACCTGGGAGATACAATAACAAGTTATGCATTTGTGGACTGGCTAGGAGGATGGTTCTTTCTTCACACTGTGCCCTTAGAAACAGCAACACACTTCATGTATTTATAATAATAATAAATAGTATATTAAAAGCAATAAACTTCAGACCTATTAAGTAATGTTACACAATTAAGGCATTATCCTAAATTAAATTAATTTCGCTTATTCATTTTGTGAAAAAAAATAATAAAAAATAACTCCAAATCTTTAAGAACGTAGCATACTCCAATATACACCTGATTTGAGTTAATCAGCATATGTGGTTGATCTCTGGTCCTACGGAGGGTTAGTATGAACAATGTAGAGTGAGGTTAACCCCAAAAGACCCCAAGTAATCAGTTTAAGAAGAACTCTTTTGTATCTTTTCGAGAATCTCAAATTCATTAGAATACAGGGGTTTTCTTTAAGTCTTACATGATATTTTATGAATTACAGTGTAAAATATTTGAATATGTTTCTAACTCAGCTTGGTGTAATTGATGAAAGTTGTAAAATGGCATAGTCAGTTACATACACTCACTGGCCACTTTATTAGGTACACCTGTCAAACTGCTCATTGAAGCAAATATCGAATCAGCCAATCACATGGCAGCAAATGAATGCATTTAGGCATGTAGACATGGCCAAGACGAGCTGCTGCAGTTCAAACCAAGCACCAGAATGTGGAAGAAGGTGATTTAAATGACTTTGAACGTGGCATGGTTGTTGGTGCCAGACGGGCTGGTCTGAGTATTTCAGACACTGCTGATCTACTGGGATTTTCACACACAACCATCCCCAGGGTTTACAGAGAATGGTCCGAAAAATTTAAAATATCTAGTGAGCGTCAGTTCTGTGGGCACAAATGGCTTGTTGATGTCAGAGGTCAGAGGAGCATGACCAGACTGGTTTGAGCTGAACGGCAACGGTAACTCAAATAACCGTTACAGTCGTTACAACAGAAGCATGCAGAAGAGCATCTCTGAGTGCACGACACGTTGAACCTTGAGATGGATGGACTGGTGGGGGATATTTTCCTGGCACACTTTGGGCCCATTAGTACCAATTGAGCATGGTGTCAACGCCACCGCCTACCTGAGTATTGTTGCTGACCATGTCCATCACTTTATGACCACAGTGTACCCATTGTCTGATGGCTACTTCCAGCAGGATAACGCACCATGTCATTTAAAGCACGAATCATCTCAGACTGGTTTCTTGAACACAACAATGTACTCTAATGGCCTCCACAGTCACCAGACCTCAATCCAATAGAGCACCTTTGGGATGTGGTGTTGAATCTATGCCACGGAGGATTAAGGCAGTTCTGAAGGCAAAAGGGGGTCCAACCCGGCACTAGCAAGGTGGACCTAATAAAGTGGCCGGTGAGAGTATATGGATGTGGATTTACAGGGCGTACTATGTTAGCAGCTAATGAAATGTGCAATTGTATTGGAGCTACAGATAGATGGCGCCAGAGTGTCAGAGTGTCAGAGTGTCAGAGGTGATACCTTCTCACAGCGAGACAGAACTGTGCTTGCCTGGATCACTGTAACTTGCTCTTCATTCCGCAAGTTCTGAGAGAGAGAGAGAGAGAGAGAGAGAGAGAGAGAAAAGCAACAGAGGCAGATATATTTTTTATGTATAGGCAGCCACTGCTGTCCTAAACATCAGTGAGAGAAGCTTTCGTGTTACTCTCGTCTGTCCGTCTTACCCCATTGTCTCCCAAGATGTCCAGTTTCTTCATCAGGTCAGGAATAATGACATCCTATAACACATATACACAAGTACCACACCAAATGCTGCACTTTTACCTGTGAAGGTGAGTATGAATTTTTGCAATTTATGGCTTATGTCACCTATGTATACAAACTGGGTTTAGTAGGTGAGACATGTGAATTTATACATACCTACTGATGAGCTAGCTGGCCATGCGAGCAAATTCATAGCCACTTACATTACATCTAATAACATTTAAGATAGCCGTCGGCTATTTGTATCTTAACACCTGGCAGAAATTGTCACTGCTGCTGGTTGTTGCATGAATGTTTGCTCACGTGAGTGTGTGTGTGTGTGTGTGTGTGTGTGTGTGTGTGTGTGTGTGTGTGTGTGTGTGTGTGCGTGTGTGTGTGTGTGTGAGTGTGTGTGGGTGTGTGAGTGTGTGTGTGTGTGTGTGTGGGTGGGTGTGTGAGTGTGTGTGTGTGTGGATGTGTGTGCATGAGTGTGTGTGAGAGTGTGTGTGTGAGTGTGTGTGTGAGAGTGTGTGTGTGTGTGTGCGTGTGTGAGTGTACGTGAGTGTGTGTGTGTGAGAGTGTGTGTGCGCGTGTGTGTGTGTGCGTGTGCGTGTGTGTATGTGTGTGAGTGTGTGTGGGTGTGTGAGTGTGTGTGTGTGTGTGGGTGGGTGTGTGAGTGTGTGTGTGGATGTGTGTGTGCATGAGTGTGTGTGTGTGTGTGTGTGTGTGTGAGAGAGTGTGTGTGTGTGTGTGTGTGTGCGTGTGTGAGTGTACGTGAGTGTGTGTGCGCGTGTGTGTGTGAGTGTGTGTGCGTGTTTGTGAGTGTGCGTGTGAGTTTGTGTGTGAGCGTGAGTGTGTGTGAGTGTGTGTGTGTGAGTGTGTGTGTGTGAGTGAGCGTGAGTGTGTGTGTGTGAGTGTGTGTGTGTGAGTGAGCGTGAGTGTGTGTGTGTGAGTGTGTGTGTGTGAGTGTGTGTGTGTGTGTGTGTGTGTGTGTGTGAGTGTGTGTGTGTGTGTGAGTGTGTGTGTGTGTGTGTGTGAGTACCTTGATCCCCTCCTGTTGGCAGTGTATCTGCAGGCTACTGCTGTGCTCCGAGGCCGAGATGTGCAAGTTAAAGGCAGGAGATCGCCGCTCCCTCTCCTATTGGTCAGACACAGAGTTGCTCTAGACATGACGCACGTCTCCCTCTCCTATTGGTCAGACACAGAGTCGCTCTAGACATGACGCACGTCTCCCTCTCCTATTGGTCAGACACAGAGTCGCTCTAGACATGACGCACGTCTCCCTCTCCTATTGGTCAGACACAGAGTCGCTCTAGACATGACGCACGTCTCCCTCTCCTATTGGTCAGACACAGAGTCGCTCTAGACATGACGCACGTCTCCCTCTCCTATTGGTCAGACACAGAGTCGCTCTAGACATGACGCACGTCTCCCTCTCCTATTGGTGAGACACAGAGTTGCTCGAGACATGTCCGTACGCATCACGGCGCCGCTGCTTACCAGAGCACATCGTGGGAATATCACACTTACGACACACTCTGCCAATTATCAGGCGAATGGAAGGAAATCAGTTTGAGAATTGTGTTGACACACGTTTCGTATAAACCTACTAAACTATTAAGTTAAAGCATCCATGGACAAACAAATAAACAAGTAAATAGAGGCGTATAAGCACAGATAATTCTTCCTGGATGGCTGCATTGGGGGTTTCCTTTGGATTTCATCCCCTTGACTTTGTAACCATCGTGAACTTGATATGAACCAAAACAATGTGGAATACGATGTAATGTAGGAACACGCCAGGCAGTGTGAGTGCTACTAATGAAATGAAATGGGTGTGTTTCACTGATCACACATATATGTAAAAGACATGCACACGCAAAAGAAATACAGAGACACAGAAGTCCATCCTTACTATGGGATCGTGTTTCTCCATAGTAAAACGATTTGATATATATCAAATGAGCTGTGCTCAGGATGCCCACGTGTACTGTCTTCTTCTCAAAATAGATGCACGCGTGCACGTCAATACATGTCCATACACACACACACACACATACGCACAAAACACAAAAATAACATGCGGGAAGTGGAGTCAAAAATGGTGACGAACTTCAATCAAATAAATTTTATTCCAAATCATATTCAACTGATTAAAACAGCACTTTAAAAATGTACATCGTTTAAATAATCACTTAAAATGACACAGATGACCGTTTGAACATAAAAGGATGCAGAGTGCTTATTCATGTGCATTTACATGCAAGTGTAAGAGAGGTGTGTGTGTGTAAGTGTGTGTAAGTGCCTCCGGTGTGTGTGAGTGCACATGTAGACTCCTATGTGTTTATCTTATGCAGACAGCAGTTGGGGTTGGCCAGTTGTTGCCGTGGGAACAAGTCTCTTACTTCCAGTTCTAGAATGCGAAACTCCAGCAGTTCATTCTGGTCCTGCGTGTCACGCACCTCGGAGCGTAGGCGTGTCTCACACTGTTCAAGCACCTCTATCTATCACACACACACACACACACACACAGCTGTCACATTTATGAAGTTGTGTGCACGTGTGTTCTCACGTGAAGATGGAGAGAGTACCTTTTCTTTCAGTCCCTGATTCACCCTGACGAGAGTCTGCTTTTCCTCCACCCACTTTGAGTCCTGCAAAACACACACACACACACACACACACACACACACACACACACACACACACACACACCATTACACACATCATATGTTCCCACTTAAAATATATATGCAAACAACATAGAAAAGGCCCTTCCTTCTGACATATATGAATGTGGAATGGAACCACCCACACATCATCAAACCACTTCCACACTTACACAGAGTGCACGTACCACCTACACACACACACACACACACACACACACACACACACACACACACACACAGAAAGCTAAAAGGTAGGACAACACTCCAGTTTCATTGGGGTGCATGCAGCAGCTCTAACACCATGTTTATCCAGAGAAGCACAGGAGAGCGTCTACACCGATAATAACTGAGGTACACAGAGATCATTAGCGCTGCGTCTGAGCGCCTGATCCAAGCCGTCATGCGAGGGTGAAGGGCTTCTACTGGAATCATGCACTACACAGATGACCAACTAAACTCAAAGCTGTAACAGAACAGGGCTGATTTAAAACAGAATGAGGTCAAACATGGTACAATATAAATGTTTACAGTGTCATAAGGAGCTCAGATGGATTAAGCCTTTTTGTGTAATAATTTGCCTTCTAATGTCTATTTATCTGTGATGAGTTATAACCAGGGCTTATAAATCCAGTCGCAGTATAAACTGCTACAGTTGCCAAAGACTGAAGTTACCATCAGACAGACAAGCAGCACAGCCAATGAGAGCGAAGCCAGGGGCCTGTTCTCCCCGCCCCTTTTCCCCATTACCTGCCCCTTCTCTGCAAGGCTTCTCTCCAAGTCAGCGATCCGCGCCTGACAGGCACTCAGCTCCGCCTGCAGCTGCTCCCCGCGTCTGACGGACAGAGCACACAGCCAATCAGATAGTCAGCCTATGGCAGACTGATTACAGACAGCTTCATTCGGGTCAGTTCTAATGTTATGTTTAAAAAAAAACAGCTCAAATAGTTGTTGAGTGGGAGAAAGTCTAAACAGACCATCCTTGTCAACGTGCCAGTTCATATCATCACCATGAGTAGCGGTCGGCTTAAGCCTGGCCGCGCCTGGTTGCCTGGGAGTTCTGGTACCGACTGGACAGTGCTCTGGCAAGCAGCCACAATCTGTCCAGATTGAGCTCTACAGCAAGTTGTGCCCAACCCAAATGAATTCACGCACATCAGGGGAGCTTAAAGGTGAGCCCTGAACACGCCACATCAGGGGAGCTTAAAGGTGAGCCCTGATCACGCCACTTCAGGCTGACTCCAGCCGTGCCGGTGCTGGTGCAGCGAGACACGCTTCCTGACACAAGAAGCCCTGGAAACACTTGCAGACGAGCACATTTCCTCAATATACATCCGGAAAGTACGCCGGAAAAGACTTGCTTTTGTCTTTTTTATGATAGGCTAATGCAGTTAGATATCCTTTATGCTCTACATGCTCTTATTGGTTATAAAACGTGTTATGTTATAATAAACAAATAAATAATGTCTGACTGGAGCGTGGTGGTTGGGTGAGATGAAGAAACAGTGATAATAGCTGAAACAGGAAGATGCACTGAGACAACAGCCAGCATGCTGCAGTGAGCAGTGCGGGGGAAGGCTCGGACACAAAGGCCGGCGTGAGACGGGGCGAGACGAGGCGAGATGAGGCGAGATCTTGGGTGCTCCTACCCTGCAGTGTCTCTCGGGGTCCAGCGGGCCGGCGGCCTCCTGCAGGAGAGCGTACGCCCGCTGCAGTGCCTGATACTCGCGCGTCAGCTGACGAAAACGAAGCTCCGCCTCCTCCCGAGAGAAGGCCTGGCCAATCACAGTCCACACCACACCATTACATCATGGAACATGGGTGTTAGGTAAGTCTGGGAGCACTACGGAGCCACACACACCCACATACTTGCAATCGGAGCTTATGTATTTCAACTAGTAGATTAGTGGCTGGATTTACAGTTTTTACAGCAATATAATGCGCTTTTAGAAGCAGACCAGAAGGCAGCTGTGTCACATGACTAGGGATCACATGACCCTGTGTGTACGCGAGGGCTTTTCTCACCTCCTCTAACTCCTCCTCTGGTGTAGCCGGGGTTTGGTCTGTGTTGTATGACGTCAGAGAGGACGTCTCAGAATCAACAGACTCCTCATCAAATCCAAAATATGTCTCCACAACATGCCTCTGAGAGAGAGAGAGAGAGAGAGAGAGAGATACTCACTTATGTGTTCAAACAGGGAGAGTGTCTACAGAGACCCCACGTCACAGCATGCACGGCGACAAACAGAGCGCCTCCCCCTGGAGGGCGGCCACGGTCCCCGGGGTGGCACGCCATCTTACCATCGTGCTTGTAGGTCATCTCCTGACAGCCCGAGAAATACAGACACACCAGCGTACATATGCAGAGAAAGGAGGAGAAGTAGAGGACCAGAAGGAAATACTCGGTCATGCTGAGCGTCGGGGTGTGTGAGGGGTGTGTGGGGGGTGTGTGAGGGTGTGTGAGGGGTGTGTGGGGGTGTGTGCACGCACTCAGCCCAGTTCAGAGCTTGTCCATTCAATAATCCCAAAAAAAGGTTCAATCCAAGCTGGGTCAAGCCAAGGTGTGTGTGGCTATCTCCTCCTGGTCCGGGAGCACCTGACGCTGGAAGGGTGTGTGTGTCTGCAGGGCTGGTGTGTGTGTGTGTGGATGCTTCTGGAGATCTGATGCTGCTGTCTTTGAGTTTGACTCCTCCTCCTTAGCAACAGCTAACGATAAACAACCAAACCCCTCCCAGTGTTCTCTAGCTATACACGCATGGCATGCACACACATATACACAAACAGACACACACAAAGACATACACAACATTTAGCTGCTTAATCTTGGATCTGGAATCGGTTTTTGTTTGTTTGTTTGTTTGTTTTTTACAATTTTTTATTATCATTGTGGAACCATTATGGCTTCTCATTAAAGTGAAATGAAGAAATTAAGAATCTAACAAGAGCTTTGATAGAGGAAGATTGAAGAAAGAATGAAAGACTGAGATATAGAGAGATGGAGGGGGAAAGTTTGATTGCTCTTTGCTGCTCACTCTCTTTCTTACACACACACACACACACACACACACACACACACACACACACACACACACAATCAATCAATCAATCAATCAATCAAATTTTATTTATATAGCGCTTTTTACAACAGTTGTTGTCACAAAGCAGCTTTACAAGTGCCGAGTCCTAGCCCCCAATGAGCAAGCCAAGGGCGACAGTGGCAAGGAAAAACTCTCACACACACACACACACACACACACACACACACACACACACACACACACACACACACACACACACACACACACAGGGGAGGTGGTTGCTTAGTGATGAATAAGTAGGTGGCTGTTAGTACAAGTGTCAATGGGCCTGGTCCCAGGGTGCACACAGGAGTGAGCGTGTGAGCGTGGGTGTGTGTGAGCGTGGGAGTGTGTGAGCGTGGGTGTGTGTGAGCGTGGGAGTGTGTGAGCGTGGGTGTGTGTGAGCGTGGGTGCGTGTGAGCGTGGGTGCGTGTGAGCGTGGGTGTGTGTGAGCGTGGGTGTGTGTGAGCGTGGGAGTGTGTGAGCGTGGGTGTGTGTGAGCGTGGGAGTGTGTGAGCGTGTGAGCGTGGGTGTGTGTGAGCGTGGGTGTGTGTGAGCGTGGGAGTGTGTGAGCGTGGGTGTGTGTGAGCGTGGGTGTGTGTGAGCGTGGGTGTGTGTGAGCGTGTGAGCGTGGGTGTGTGTGAGCGTGGGTGTGTGTGAGCGTGGGAGTGTGTGAGCGTGGGTGTGTGTGAGCGTGGGTGTGTGTGAGCGTGGGAGCGTGTGAGCGTGGGTGTGTGTGAGCATGGGTGTGTGTGAGCGTGTGAGCGTGGGTGTGTGTGAGCGTGGGTGTGTGAACGTGGGTGTGTGTGAGCGTGTGAGCGTGGGTGTGTGTGAGCGTGGGAGTGTGTGAGCGTGGGTGTGTGTGAGCGTGGGTGTGTGTGAGCGTGGGTGTGTGTGAGCGTGGGAGCGTGTGAGCGTGGGTGTGTGTGAGCATGGGTGTGTGTGAGCGTGGGTGTGTGTGAGCGTGGGTGTGTGTGAGCGTGGGTGTGTGTGAGCGTGGGTGTGTGTGAGCATGTGAGCGTGGGTGTGTGTGAGCGTGGGTGTGTGTGAGCGTGGGAGTGTGTGAGCGTGTGAGCGTGGGTGTGTGTGAGCGTGTGAGCGTGGGTGTGTGTGAGCGTGGGTGTGTGTGAGCGTGGGTGTGTGTGAGCGTGGGTGTGTGTGAGCGTGTGATAGTGGGTGTGTGTGAGCGTGGGTGTGTGTGAGCGTGTGAGCGTGGGTGTGTGTGAGCGTGGGTGTGTGTGAGCGTCGGAGTGTGTGAGTGTGTGAGCGTGGGTGTGTGTGAGCGTGGGAGTGTGTGAGCGTGTGAGCGTGGGTGTGTGTGAGCGTGGGTGTGTGTGAGCGTGTGAGCGTGGGTGTGTGTGAGCGTGGGTGCGTGGGTGCGTGTGAGCGTGGGAGTGTGTGAGCGTGGGAGTGTGTGAGCGTGTGAGCGTGGGTGTGTGTGAGCGTGGGTGTGTGTGAGCGTGGGAGTGTGTGAGCGTGGGTGTGTGTGAGCGTGGGTGTGTGTGAGCGTGGGTGTGTGTGAGCGTGTGAGCGTGGGTGTGTGTGAGCGTGGGTGTGTGTGAGCGTGGGAGTGTGTGAGCGTGGGTGTGTGTGAGCGTGGGTGTGTGTGAGCGTGGGAGCGTGTGAGCGTGGGTGTGTGTGAGCATGGGTGTGTGTGAGCGTGTGAGCGTGGGTGTGTGTGAGCGTGGGTGTGTGAACGTGGGTGTGTGTGAGCGTGTGAGCGTGGGTGTGTGTG
>NC_135221.1:17574134-17694134 GCF_052324685.1 Brachyhypopomus gauderio | reverse complement strand
CTCCTCCCGCAGGGCCGCTCGGGCCTCTCCGGCCGCCCCGTCCCGGAGCGCCAGCACCAGGCCGTGGAGGCGGGCCAGCTCGGCGTCCCGCAGACGCACGCACCGGGCCGCTTCTGCTTCGTGCTGCCGGGCCGAGGCCTCGCGGGCCGCCGACACCTCGCGCTGCTTCTCCTCACGCAGCTTCACGCGCAGCTCCGTCAGCGCCACCGCGTGCCGGTGCTGCTCCGCCTCCCGCTGCGCTCGCAGGTCCTGCGTACGCTCCCGCAGCTTGCACACCTGCCGCACGGGGGTCACGTGAGTCACGTGGGGTCACGTGAGACATGTGGGGGTCATGTGAGTCACGTGAGACGTGTGGGGTCACGTGAGTCACATGGGACATGTGGGGTCACGTGAGTCACATGAGACACGTGGGGTCACGTGAGTCACGTGAGACGCGTGGGTCACGTGGGTCACGTCGGGAGGGGAGAAACGGGTGTCAGCAAAGTTACCAAAGTGACGTGAGCATATGCGAATGGAACATTACTACACAAACGAAAAAACTCCCTATGATGGTGCTTATTGCATGTGTAAAAAGACACATTGCATCAATTCTGTCCTACAGTATGCAACTTATTTATCACTCTGGCACATTAGCAAAAGGTTAGCATAGCGCTTGACCAAGTCCTCCCTTGTAATGCACTGATGTAAGGACACCCACTGGCTGACCTGACGTCCCGCAGCCTCGTTCCTTTGTTCGAGCGTTCTTTACCCATTTTTAGCTCCTGCCGTTGTGAAGGGTCAACCTTACTGCCATGCCAACGGCCCCATTTAGCAGCCTTAGCATTGTTTAGCCGAATCTCCTCCGGACTAGAGCCACCAGCCTCCCCAGACGCGAGGACGCTCACTGAAGAGAGCTGACTGGCCCACACGGACGCCTGCCCTGCCTTGCTGAGATGCTGCGTCTTTGCTCACAGTGCCTTAAAATTAACAGCTACTTAACTATTTTTAAAGACCAAGATACTGAATTAAGTGAAATGATAGGGACGTCTTTTGGTCCTTTAGACTGGCCGGAGAAGCCAGGGGAGGTGACTAGCGTGTGAGAATTGAGAATACCTTGGCTCTTTCTTGCTGCAGCTCATTTTGTATGTCCGTTAGTTTGGTCTTCAGCTCCTCATTGGCTGCCTGCAGAGACTCCACCTCCAGTTTCCCTCTGCTTTTTTTCGGAGGTGGGGCAGAGGCAGGTGATGCTGTAGACATCCTCTCCACCGCTTTACTGTAGGAGAACCTCTAATCGAGGTTCACAGCCCCTTCACTTCACACTAAACTACAGCTTGCTATGGAGACGGGCCACGCTACCATCGTCATCCTCCTCTTCGTCATCCTCAACTGATGCAGTTGTGACATCAATCTGAAATCAAACACAGACAACTTAACGGCTCATCATTCACTTCTTTAGCATAATACCGCCATCTAGTGGAGACTAGTCTATTTTACATTTAAAAGGTTGCCATTTAAAGCCATGATGTTATGTATATATTCCTTACAAATAAAACCATTTCTCTCTTATGAACTCTACATATTGCATCCAATAGTCTAACAAAGGGCATCTCGTAACTTAAACTACTTAAAATGTGAGCACACATTGAGGACATTAACACACCAATAGCCTTTGAAGCTTAAGTGGATCTTGTGGAAATGGATATTAGAACTATTGGGAAAAGCTGGGAGTGGTTAGTGAGTTTGGTTCACATCAGGCTGTTAGTTTCAAAGGAACAGAGCGGTATACAGAGCTGTGTTTTTTGTAAGGCTCGTGACATTTAAAACCACCACATTTTACTACTTTCCCAAGATTTAGTAATTACTGAATGATACGGAAAATGCCTCTCCAATTTCAGACACATAAACAAAGACACAAACTACTCCAGAAAAAGACACGGCATACCAAAATCATAATGTGTCTTGACACCATGCAATGACAGTCAACAAACAAACAGACAAACAAAAAACAGTATGTAATGCCTTACACAAACTCCCTTACACAAACTCTCTTTCTCTCTCTCTCTCTCTCTCACACACACACACACACACACACACACACACACACACACAGCCACACATTTGTTTGCAAGATGTTGAAGCAATCAGTTTACTGGCATTCTGAGGTTCTTGTATATTTATGTGAAAGACACTAACAGGCACAAATGCACACACACACACACACACACACACACACACACACACACACACACACACACACACACACACACACACACACACACACACACACACACACACAAACATCCATGTGCTCAACGTTTCAATACAAAGGGGAATAGGAGGATTTTCAAACCAGTAGGGTAAAATATGAAGGCGCTGTTGTGCCCAGATTAAAGAGGATTTTGAAGTGACTCTTTTTGCCCAATCACCTTGACATGAACTTTGAGTATGAAAGAATGTGTGTAAAAACTGAGGTTTAAGCAGAACAGTTGGACTACAGTTTATGATGAACAGAGCAACAAACATGTGTATGCTACTTAATAATAAGATACAGGTTACCATTTGATGAAATCAGTTTAAATACTATTTTACTGGAACTGGCAGAGAATTACACAACTTCCTCCTTTCAAACATACACACACACACACACACAAACACACACACACACACACACACAACACACACACACACACACACACACACACACACACACACACACACACACACACACACACACACACACACACACAACTAATGATAGCATTCAAAGAATACAGCTGTTCAGTCCTCTGTATGTTTCACACACAAGACAGATAAAACTCTTCAGGCAGGTAGTCATGGTGTGTGTGTGTGTGTGTGTGTGTGTGTGTGTGTGTGTGTGTGTGTGTGTGTGTGTGTGTGTGTGTGTGTGTGTGTGCGCGTGTGTGTGTGTGTGCGTTGTGGGGAAGGAGTGTATTAGGAAGAGATGGTGAGGGCAGGTGTGTGTGAGCGAAAGCTGCCAACAGACACTACTGAAGCCAGCACTCCTCTTGACCTTTGAAACATAAGAACTCTGTGATAACATAAAAGGTAATTTAATCTTTGCAGCCACATTGTCCTTAACGGCTGGAGTTGTTGAAAAATGGAACAATAACATATTCACTTCAGGGACAGTTATCTGTCAGGTTCAGGCAAACTCACCTTAGTTCTCTCTCTCCTCTTTCCTAGAACTGACTACTATCACAAAAAAATTTACCTGTTTTTATAATGAAGACTGATGCAAATAGATGAGCTTCCTCGTCTTCCTCAGTGACTGCTGGTGACCACACACACACACACACACACACACACACACAAGACTGTGTTCTTATTAAAATACAAGTGCGAGCATTAAGTATTGTAAAGATGTTAGAACAACATAACTCTTACTATGTGTAGCCTGTGTGGTGGTCAGGAAGGGTATAAGTGTAATGTGTTAGGCTGCAAAACACACTAAATCTAATAAGAACACACGCACACACACACTCACTCACAGACACACACACACACACACACACACACACACACACACACACACACACACACACACACACACACACACACACACACACACACACACAGTCAAGCCCACGAGAGCTAATGCACACCTCGAACCAACATGTCCAAACACATTGCCCTCATCGCATTCCATATAAACATATCCAAAAAATGAAAAACACAAACCAAATATATACACACATCTGAAACATATGCACACACATCTAATGCACACACTCTCTGGTCGCAGGCTATGTGACGACTAGTTTAACACTAACATGTGAACACAAGCACACACATACAACTTGGAAATAAGCATGAAATAAGAGCATGTAAGATAGAGTGCAGGTGTCCTGTCCATACGATGTCCTGTTCATATGATGTCCTGTCCATACCAATGTAGCCTCAGCTGTTCAAGAGCAACTCAGGACCAACATCTGAACACCAGATAATGACTGTGCTGTCTGACTGCATATTACACGGTTCAAAGACAAACCGAACTCTGCTATGCAACTGGGTCGAACTGGACGGACTTGGAGGGAGATTGATGAGTGAATGCATTTGCTTGACTGAGAAGCAATGACTAAATAGAGAAGAAAAAAACGAGCGATGATAAAGTGTCAAAAGCACGTAGTTTAGAGAGTAATGCCTCGAATTGTACACAGTCATTTACGACTCTACTGGCTTCTGAAAATGGAACAGGGAGACACTGAATAAACCGAACTCCGCACCGGGCCTCCAGAACCACACCCTCAGGAAGAGCGGGCTGCGGTTCATCCCGGGGCTCTTAGACGCACATCCCTAACCCATCCTCCTGAAATATACGGGGACCAGGTACACCACTGCCTCACTTCAAAGCTGAAAGCTGATAACCTGCATCGGGAAGACAGAAAACGCTCCATCGGAGAATAATGTGTCGTGTGTCGATGTACTGGACCGAGATCTCCGCAGCCGGTCAGAACCGAGCTTGGAAACCAGGCAATTGCTTTAACCTTCGGTGGGAGCCAAAATCACCAGCTGATGAAACGATGCAGTGTCATTATCGAACCAAACTCCACTAAAAGGTGTGAGATAGTCTGGAAGCATGCAAGAACTAGCGGAATAAATAAACTGAGTGACAGGACACACCCGGTACCCGAGTGCAATTATGCCAAGATTACATGTACGTGCATACGTGCATCACACTAAACATATCATCAATACGACCGTAGCAGCTTTAAAATAATGCTTTATAAATGACCGCATCCTGCAGTTCGCATGCACGGGGCGGCGGCGCGCGCAAAGACGGAACCGACGGAACTTACACACACAGCACATCTGACTGTTCGCGAACGTCGCTACTTCGAGGTGGTCACCTTAAAGAACCGGTGGTCCACTCAGGCCGATGTGTTTCTTGGTGCCACAGATACGTGAGATACCTTCACAACATCCAGCGTGCCCGGGGTGGTCAGAACACATGCGGTAGCGGCATAAATGGGTCGGTTCGGTGTGCGGGTGACGCTCCAGTGATGTGCTGCTGGCTATATTATGTTCTTACGGCGGTGGCGATGGCGTTATTACCGGGTGGAAATGCATGGGTCCCCGACACACACATGCAGAAGGAACGACACACACACCGGGGCACTGCTGACTGGGCTCGCGAGCCTTTCCCCGCCTCGAGACGTCACCGAACACGGAAACCGTTCCAGCGTTCTCGGTGAACAACGGAGACCGGTCGGTACCTCGGGGCTGAGGGACCGCTCGGTACTGATTCCTTGATTGGGAAGTGTGGCTGGACGTAAAAGAGTTTAAGTGAGCAAGACCAAATTATGAATAAATAAACGCCGTCCATGGGCACCGTAACCAGAACCGAACAGAGAGAGAGAGAGAGAGAGAGAGAGAGTCTGTTTCTTTTCTGACTGACGTGGAAAACCAGCATCAGAAACAGCAGTGAAGTGCCACGACTCTGACCTAGATTCCCCCCACCTCAGCACCACCACCCAACACCGCCCAACACCACCCACCACCACCCAACACCACCCAACACCGCCCAACACCACCCACCACCACCCAACACCACCCAACACCGCCCGACCCCTCCCGTGTCTCCCCCTCTGTAACCTTAAGTTTGTGTAAAGCTGAACACGGACATTACAGCATGGCTGATTAACACCATATGCAGGCTGCTATACCTCAGACTGGGTACCAGTCATACAAACGCAAGTTAATAAGAGAGGCTAAGCAGTAGTACATCTCGTCATACACACATTTTCCCTCTTTTGGTTTATTATGTAAGAAAAAGGAAGCATTAAAAAACCATTTCTTTCCACTATGGTCACTTTCTCTCTCCTCACCTCCCCTCTCTTTCATGACATGACATAGCTCATGAAATATAACAAGCTTATTTAGTAAAACCTTCAGTTCTGGGCTGTACTACTCAGCTTGTAAGCCATAATCCAGTGAGGTGTGTGTGTGTGTGTGTGTGTGTGTGTGTGTGTGTGTGTGTGTGTGTGTGTGTGTGTGTGTGTGTGTGTGTGTGTGTGTGTGTGTGTGTGCGTGTGTGAGTGTGTGTGTGCGTGTGTGTGTGTGCGTGTGTGTGAGTGTGTGAGTGAGTGTGTGTGTGTGTGTGTGTGTGTGTGTGAGGGCTAAGACTATCGATCTCCTCTCTTTCCTTTCTTTCCCCACATTCTTGAAGCAACTTCTGAAGTGACTGAATAGATCTGAGACTAAATAATACATTAGCCTGAGCAAACATGATTGAGTATGTGTGGGTGTGTGAATACGGGTGGGTGGGGGGGGGGGGGGGGGGGGGTTCTGAACACTACGTGAGATCAGCAAATAAGGGAGATTATTTCATTTTACAGAATACAAAATAATAATGAGATTAATTGGGGGCATCAGCATGCTAATAAACACAACTGTAATCAAGGAGTACAGTGAGCAGGAGATAGTCTTATTCAGTTACCACGGTAATACCATCACAGGTTGCCGTTCAGTGGGTCGGCACTACCCTGGATTATTTTCTCTGTAATGCTGCAAGCCTTATCACCATGGTTACAATGCACTTAGGTATTTTCACTAACTATTCACACGCCAACTCAAGGAGGATGTGTGTTTACATGTGTTTACATGTGTAGGCAGGGGCGTAGCAGCACATTCTGGGCCCTGTACACTCTGAATGTCAGTGGGCCCCTAGAAATGCCAGTAAATGAGGCACATGAGCTAAATGGGCCCTTCTCCCTACTCGGGCCCTGGGTGGACAGGTCCACAATTCTGCCCCTTATGGTTGACTGGCAAAAAGGGCCCATGGCTCCTTAACTCTGTGTGCCCCATACAACACCTCTGGCTAATACTGGGTAACTTGGTAATGACTAAGCTTACTGTCAGTTTGAGATAATTGGGATGCACTTGTAATACATTTTAAACACGATAAAACAAATACCAGAGGTTTCCTTTTTACCTTTGAAGGTTCACTCACGTGATAAGGCGATAGCACTCACTAACCAAACAAGCGTCTACAATGTCACATGTAATTATTACCAGTAAGTATACTGATGTGCTTTGACAATGCTTTCATATGCAATGAGAAAATCAGAGGAAAATCACATCTTAAAGTGACTTTGCTTTCAGGCACTTTGGGAGAGAGTAGGCAATGTTTGATTTAATTATTGTTAACTGCACTTCCCTTCATCTCAGTGAGGGCCCCCTTGTGGTAACTATTATATCAAAGAACTTTCTCGATAATTGTTTTAATGCTACTGAGTAAAATTTGACTCTAATTGTTGTTTAATTTTAATTTTAATTGTTGTGTTTGCCCAAGGTAGACCCAAACTTTCTGATGTTAACAGGTCAGACGTGTCTGTTGCGAGTACACGTGCACACGCGCGACTCTGCTTATCAATTTGACCGCCGGTACGAACCAGGCACTACGCGGCCAGTCGGTTCGGCCAGTCGAGCATCGATCGTGCGTTGGCCATGAAAATATCTATAGCAGAGAGTATGGATATCGGATAAGTCTCCTCGTCAGTGCTGCGTTTTTGTTGGGCATACTAAATCAACCTACTGACCGTGTAGTATGCGTGTAGTATGCTTTCTCCATTGGTTATCCCGTCTCAACAGAAGTTCTTGTTAATTGATAAGTAACATTTTCCTTCTAACCAGGTCCACGACGGTTGTCTATTTGTGAATCACCGTCTTCTTGTGTAAAATGGGCTTTAATGTGAAGAAACTTTAGATTTTCAGCAAATAAATGTGCATTTAAATTTTTTCCTTGCCACTGTCGCCTTTGGCTTGCTCACTGGGGGCTAGGACTCGGCACTTGTAAAGCTGCTTTGTGACAACAACTGTTGTAAAAAGCGCTATATAAATAAAATTTGATTGATTGATTGATAAATCGCAAATACTTTCCAATTATTCAACTGTGTTCTGTGCCACTATTGGTGCAATAGGACCTGGGGGTGGCGCTGGTGTACCATAACAGCCCTGAAACCTGAAACATAATTTTGGTCTAAAAGTTCCCCCTGAAACATAACTGAGATAATCAGAATAAATGTGCAATTTCTGGAAAGACATTTCTTGCTATCTAATGAAGAAGCATGTTGAGCTCATTTTTTGTATTTCTCCTGGGGAAATAACCCAAGACCCATCTAGTGTAGCCTCCAGTCTTTATCAATCTCTAGTGACATGTAAAATACAGTACTGGTGAATTCCGTTTGTCCTATTTCACATGTTGTCTTTCTGCCAGTTTGTGGGAAGGTGCTTGTGCTTGGCTTGGCAGAGACCACCAGAGTTTCACTAGGTGTGACCCAGACCTGCTTACGTCAGCAGGAAATGGTCTGGCATGAAAAATGACCCACGTAGCACATTTACAAACAAAAATGACATTGTTATGTCTATTGTTCTATTGTTAAAAACAGTATTAGTTAAAAATTCATATGCAGTTAGCCTGATAACAAAAGTGTCTAACCAGAAGCACATCTAACCAGAAGCACAGGATCTGGCCATACTACCAGCATGCTTTCACATACCACGTGCATATTCCACAGAATGGAGGAGCCAATCCCAGCATCTCCGGGCGAAGGCAGGGTACACCATGGGCAGGTCGCCAGTCCACCGCATGGCCGAAAATATGCTGTATACTCTGTAAATCAAAATGTGTATTCAGAAAGATGGGAGCGGATTGAGGGTTGAGAGTTCAGACATCAAACAGCATAATATAACCAATCAATTAATACATTGTAAAAAAAATAATAATGTGGAAACTCAGAAAAAAGATATTTTGTCTTAGTATAATCTACTTATGATTCAAGGCATGGGAATGAGTTTCTGGGTATGTCCTGTTGTGTAGGTGGAATAAATAAGATTGACCCACAGTGAAGCTGAATGGATCAAACACAGTCTTTAAAAAACTTGGAAGCTCCGTTCAAATATTAGCTCATATCACAAACCTTATTTCACGGTCATATTATTGTCTATGCAGAGAGACTAGACATTGCAAAGATATTGCATAGATATTGCACCAAGAACCACCCAATTGTAGCAGGTATATAAATACTGATGATACCCTCCTGTGGTTTGTGGGAGATGTTCGACATTAAGGATGCCAGTTTGGCTCTCATCCTCATCCCCCACTGCCTTCACGGAATCCAGTGCACAACCAAGGACAGAACTCGCCCTGCTAACAGCTACTCCACTTCATCAGCAGGGTAATTACATAAAAGATGGTGCATACTGCTATAGAAGACGCAGCATTTGTATTTATCAATGTCACACATTTTAAAGTCTGTTTTTTGTTTAGGTATGCTATATGACTTTGGTGATTTATGATATAGTTTATAGCGTATGTTGCGTGAGCGTAAGATATATACCGTTTTTGGAAGACTTTTATTTTGGTGTTCAGCAGGCACCACGCACAAGGAAGTCCTGTTGAACGTCACTATTATTGTCCAGTAACACAATTCAGTACAAAGTAGGAAGGTTTATTCGGAGAGAAACAGCTGGATGGAGTCTTCTGTGTACGAGTTCCCTTTTTTATTGTCCCTGTTCTTTGTGGAGCGATTTACAGATTTAGTCAAGTATATAATACCTAATTAAGCAACCCCGTAGATAAATTACCTGAATATGTGATCGATGTCACCGTGCGAGAATAACCGGGTGAGTGAACATATTTTATAAGGTAGATGTGTATGTATATATATATATATATATATATATATATATATACACACACACACACACATATAATATATGTATATACATGTTACCAGCTTCTAAGTTTTAAAAACAACGGATGTGCTATAATGGTGCTGTGTTTGAGTATGTCTGATGTAACATAATACTACATAGCAAAGACTCATGAACATGTTCACATTTATTATTTATTTGCTGTCCTATTACTTGTAAATCAGTACAAGGTCAACGTGAAGATCACGTGACCGCTCCATAAACGGTCATTAGTACTCACTCTAACCTGTAAGACAAAGTTAAACAACAACAACAACAACACAACATGAAGTCGCCGGTGTCTTTACAGCAGTGGTGTCTGTGATATTTGACACCTTTGCTGTGGGTTTAAAGCGACGTTTAGGGCAGGCTGTGTTCCCTGTCACGATGCCAGGTGCTTTTGGTAGTTAATACTGTCACAAGCTCCCCGTTCCTGTGCTGCATCTCCTGTGGGTGTATCTCGTCAGGACGATTTACAAGATGGAATAATTATATTTTAACAAAACTGTTGTATGTCGTTGACTTTTTTATGACGAGGAAGAAAAAAGCTTAATTGTATGTTAAACTTAATTGACAGACTAGCAGGTAGCAGACTTAAGGATTCGTGGGATCCGTTTAGGTTGTGCTGTTAACCAAATGTGTTTAACATGGGTATACAATTATGAACCTAAATTATGTAATGAGAATAATGTTCATGTAATTCACCAGCCAGCCAATCATACTGTAGCAGTGTTAAACTCATGCAGGTATGTTTGAAGAAATTCAAACATAATCAATGTTCACATCAAACATCAGATGGAATCAATGGAAAAAATGTAACCCAGGTATTTAACTGGAATGGTTAGTTGTGACAGATTGTCTGGTTTGAGTTTTTAAGTAACCACTGAGCTCTAGAGTTTATGCAAAATTACACACACAAACACACACACTGTCGTTTCTGTGTGCATAAAATGTTCAAAATCTCATAGAAAAATGACACAAAAACTACAGTGATTAAAACAAATGTCTATGGTGAGCAGAATATATATATAAGTTCTAAGTTATATTCAGTTTTAAGACTGAAGAAGCGTTGCCTCATCTGATGTGACTTGATTGTTGCTGCAGTAGTATATGGTAGGGTCAGGATTAACTTGTGCAGGATTCACTGTTTCAGGATCAGCCTCATTACTCTCTGTTGCTCTTCCTGTAGACACTGTTCCTTCTTCTGAAGCGAATGCTACACTGCTCGATAGCACTCGTACTGACATGCTTGACTCATTAGCTCCTGTAAAAACTAAAACCATCTCCTGTGCCACCCCATCACCCTGGTCTTCTCCAGACTTTTGAAATACGAAACAGGCTGGTTGTCGTTTGGAAAAAACTTTAACCTCTCTGTTCATGTTGAGGCTTCTAAACAACACATCAGCTTATATTGACACTTTATATATTCGTGTTATCTTCAATCATTTACTTTTAATGCAGCATTTCTGTTACTATAGCTTTAAGCAACTGAGGAAATGTCCTTCATGCTAGCACAAGGTACAAATCGTGCTGAAAAAACAAGCAGAAAAAATTAATAAAGTTTTTTTTTCCCTCTATTAGAGATGGACCAAACGTTTCCAGGATCGCCGCCCTCTTCCCCTGCTTCTATCTCTCTAGCCTCTCTTGTGTCTGGACACGCCCCTCACACAGTACCCTCCTCCTCGGCAACAAACTCCTCCCCTCGAATGTCTCCGCCCCGTCAAAGCGGCCCACACAGAGGTCGTTCTCAGCTAAATGCAGCCAGCGATGCTACAGTAACTGAAGACACGCCTCCAGGTGGACCCCAGCCTCAGACAGCTCCACCTCCTGCAGGTACGGATGCATTCTGTCGGCTCCAAAATGTTGACCTTTGCTTTCAGTTTCTGTATGTATCTCAGCGTAAAGCCATTAAGCATACATGAGCTACACACAAAACAAAAGCCGTGAATACACATCAGATTTGGTGTAATTGCAAATGTGTAATTGTGTAGTTTGAACTACAGGATCTATGCTGAAAAATTAAATGTGTCCCATCAAAATACTGATTTGACCAACCGCTGCATGTGTTTTAGGCAAGCAATGACATGCAAAAAATATTTAAATTTGAACAATGACTGAGGTTTCTTCTTATTCCCTGAGTCTCTGTGTTAAAGGTCAAACCATCTTGCTATTTGTTATTGTATTGACTATATTCACATTTAGAAATGACCAAGAAATTCTGGACATGTACCATGTGCAGTGTTAAGATAAGGTAACATATTCAACAATTGCATGGAGATGGCTTAACAGCTAAGTGAAAGCAGTCTACTTTCAGACACGCACCATGTGTGCAGAGGTGGGTAGAGTATTCAACAATTTTACTCAAGTAAAAGTACAGTTACTTGAACCAAATGTTACTCAGGTAAAAGTAAAAGTATGCAGGTAGGTTTTTCTGTCACTTTCTTGCTACGGTGGAGAAAGTTTGCGTATGTGATCACGTGATTGACCGGCTTCATTTGATTGGTCACTCATACTCAGGTGCCGAGACGTTGGTCAGTCTTCTCACTGAAAAGACGAATTATTTACAAAACGAAAGTAACGGTAGCGCGCGGCGCAAATCCGATTGTAACGGAGTAAAAGTCGCGTTTTTCTCACTATATATTTACTCAAGTAAAAGTAGAAGTCTTTCATATTAAAACTACTCCTACAAGTACATTTTTATCCAAAAATCTACTTGAGTAAATGTAACGGAGTAAATGTAACGCGTTCCTACCCACCTCTGCATGTGTGGTGTGTGAATGTTCAGTGTATGTCAGTAGCTTATCTCTGTTCCTCTTTCAATCTTCCAGGGGAAGTTCCAGGAGAGGCCACCATTGAGGAACTTAAACAGAGAGCCAAGAATGGAGACTCCAAAGCGCAGACAGAGGTCAGAACAGCCACCCAAACCACCCATACATACACAGCCACACACACAGAAATACATACATGTCTTGACTAAGAGCCAGATATATCAGCTGATATTTAGAATACATGTCCTGTCTAAGAGTGAGATACCACAACAGAGCTCTACAACACCAACAAAAACAGCATGCTTGTCAAAAATTGTGATTTTACAGCTAAGTAATCTGAATAATCATCAGAAAGTATCTGTTCGACAAGTAATTATAAAAGGCAGATGCATTTTATTGGTGTAAGACTGTATATGGATTTGATGTTTCTGGTAGATTGGCAGGTATTACTTACGCCTGTCTGAGGTAGAGCACGAAGAAGCCAACAGTGTCACTGCAGTAACATGGCTCCTGTTGGCAGCCAGGAACGGCCGGCGGGACGCCGTGAAACTCCTACAGTGGTGCCTTCATGAGCAGAAAGGTAGGCCACACGGTCCTTATTAGACTCACCATCCTCCTTATCGGAAACACCCACACGCTGTCACATGATCGTGCCAGTACTGGCTAGCATGCACATTTGCTCTTAGATGAGCCTCAGGTCTACAGTAGCCCACTGTGTCATGCATAATGTCTTCATTAATATTTGTAGATATGCATGAGGCTGTGGTCTGGTTAATGTGTATGTGTGTGGCAGGCATCACAGCGGAGAACAGAGAGGAGGTACACACCTTGGCGTGCGAGTCGCGCTTTGAGCGCAGTGTGAGAAAAGCAGCACTGTGTATGTACCGGAAACTTAATCCTGAGAGGAAGAGGAGGCTGACTTCCTCAGAGCTACTAGAAAACATTAACCAGGTCGACACAGAAACAGGTAAAATCTTACTTTGCCACAGGAAATACGGTACGTCATCACTGCAAGTCTGTTTCTATTATGTTTTTCTCTCCTGCGAATTCTGAACCTGCCTGCGTAATATCCCGTCTGCTCCTCTAGATGGCGCCAGAGGCAGACTACTCTCAATCTCGGCTCAGAAACAGAGGAAAGTTTTGGAGAGCCTCGTCTCAAGCGATGGTGAGGGAGATCTATCGATATTTTTGGAAGGCCTATTTTTTTTAAGTGTGTAAAAATCACAATTTTCCTTTTATGTGTATGAAGGGACCCAGTGCATAGGAGTAGAAGAGTTTGTTGAAAACACTAAGCGGTATGCTCAAGGCATCTCACCAACACCAGCTCTTGAGGCAGAAGTAGTCAATGAAGATGACGATGAAGAGCCTGTGAAGAACCCCGATGAGTTGCCCCTGCAACAGAAGGTACTTGGCTAGGTCACGAGAAAGAAGCACAATTAAGGTTTTCATACTTCTCATCAGAAGTACAATTTTCATATAAACAACCATGTGTTCCCTGTAGATACTGAAGTTTCCTCTCCATGCGGTCACTGAGGTGAAGGAGGTGTTGATTGATTGGGCCTCCCGTGCTGGGATGCAGTGGATCAGTGCTCTCATCCCTACTCACCATGTCAACACCCTCATCTTCTTCTTCATCATCTCCAATCTCACTCTGGACTTCTTCCTTCTCGTCATTCCCCTCATCATCTTCTACTTCTCTTTCCTCTCCATGGTCATCTGCACACTGAGAGTCTTTCAGAACAGCAAAGCCTGGGAGAACTTCAAGGTGCTGACGGCCATGCTGGCTCACTTCGAGCCCGGCCTGGACCTTGAGCAGGCGGAGACCAACTTCACCTGGACCCACCTGGAGCCCCACCTCCACTTTCTGCTCTCCGCACTCTTCCTCATTCTCTCCTTCCCCGTGGCCGACGAGTCGTGGCTGCCATGTTCTGAACTGGCCACGGTGGCGATCTTCTTCACGGCGAGCAGTTACCTGAGCCTTCGTCCGGCGGCACAGCAGCACGCCAAGCTGGCCCTCCTTACCCAGGTCTCCTCTGCCGTTTGCTCATTCGCTCATTCGCTCCTGGGAGGCAGGCTGGGCTGGCTGGGTTGGCTGGTGGGCGGGTCATGGTTTAGCCTGCCGATCTGTGATTGGCTGGTGTTGCACGTCGGCTTACCTTGCCTCCTGTACCTTTGCTTGCTGTACTTGTGCGTCCGCATGGCCGTGGCGCGAGGGCTTCACGGCTCCTACAGCGTTCTTCTGCCCTACATGGTCTGCTTCGTCTGGTGCGAAATGTCCGTCTCACTTCTGCACGGGTCCACGGCGCTGGGGCTCATGCGTACGGCGGTGGGCTACCTCCTGTTCTTCTTCGCCCTGCCCGTGCTTTCGCTGGCGGTGGCGGCCATGTTGCTGGTTCAGGTGGCGCATTGGTTCCTCGCTCTGGACCTGGCCAAGATGGCGGTGACGGCGTGCGTGTGCGCCCTGCCCGTTCTGCTGCGGTGGTGGACCCGTTTCAGCGTGTCGCCCCTGGCGCTGCTCCGTTCCCTCAGGCGCAGCAGCATCGTCAAGCTGATCCTGGTGTGGATCTCCGCCCTGCTGCTCTTCAGCTGGTTTTACGTGTACCGCTCCGAGGGCATGAAGGTGTACAACTCCACGCTGACCTGGCACCAGTACGGCGAGCTGTGCGGACCTCACGCCTGGAAGGAGCGCAACATGGCGCACACCCAGATACTCTGCAGCCATCTGGAGGGCCACCGCGTCACCTGGGAGGGCCGCTTCAAGTACGTCCGCGTGACGGAGATAGAAAACGGGGCGCAGGCCGTGGTCAACCTCCTGCCTGGCATGGTAGCAGACTGGGTGCGCTGTCTGTACGGGGAGGAATACCCAGCCTGTAACAGCACTGAGACGGGCCCCGTTGGAGCGCTGTGCCAACTCAAGGCGCTGGCGAATCACAAGTGCCACGTGAAGCGATTCGACCGCTACAAGTTTGAAGTGACCATGGGCATGCCTCACGGGGACAAAAAGGGGAAAGGGACTCATGAAATGGACGACGGCACCAAGGACATAGTGTTGAGGGCAAGTAACGAATTCCGCGGAGTGCTGTTGGCGCTCAACGCGGGCAGCGTGGTGGAGTTCAGCACTGTTCTGGAAGGCAGGCTGGGGAGCAAGTGGCCGGTGTTTGAGCTCAAAGCCCTGCACTGTAGGACCTGCATGTCGACCCTGGTGCCGGCGCGACGGCTCGTGAAGATCGAGCAGGACTGGAGGATTAACGCTCGGACTGCCTTCGCCTTTGCCTTTAACTTCCTGTTTCACCCATTGCTCACTGCTGAGGTAGGAGTTACTGTAGCAACCGAGGCTGCTGTGTGAGGGACGTTACGTTATCGTTTTGGTAACTTGAATGACTCAACGGCCGATCACTTTTACACAACATGGTCTGCAGCACTGCGTCCATGACTGGGAGGGTGATTAGGTGTGTGTGTGTGTGTGCCTAGCCAGTAGAAAAAAACCTTCTTGGGGGATTTGAATGCTTTAGGCATTGTAAGCTGAGAACTGACCTATTGTATCGGTACTGTGTTGAGGTACGTGTGTCGGAGTTTGTCCGAAACGAATCAAATTCACGTCCAAATGAATTGAAAGTATCGGTTGGATCAGACCTTCTGGAGGAGCTTTAGTGACGTATTGGAAGGCGGACTAAATGAAGTCGATTGAGTACATCTGTCAGAATGGTGAGGTAATTCAGAAGATGTTTTTTTTTTATTCTTTTTTGCAGAATGATGGATTAGCTGCTTCAGATTATTTGGTCAGGAGCCCAGTTTTCTGATACTCATTTAGATGTAATGGAGAGGTTAAGAGATGGTAGTACTAGACCAAAAAACATATTTTCCATGGAAAATCAGTATTAACACAATTATTTAGTCTAAGCCAATGTATGTGAAAAATGAGAGACTAAAATTTAAAAAACAGTGAGTGCATGAGATAGTCAGGGTAATTTGTATGGCAATTAAATAAGCCAATGTCACCAGAAGATACCACATGCCCTTAACTGCACCACTAATTCAAATGGTTTGAGGAGGGGAATCAGATACATCTAAGACTTAAAATCTACCCATCACTAATAAAAGAGAAATTAAGTTTGAAGCTGTTTATCACCAAAGATTACTTTTTAGACAATGCATAGGAACTACTGTAAAATCAATAACCAAGTGAAGAATTTGCTTTCCATTTGAAGAATCTGTTTAAAGAGAGTGGTTTCTTTCTGATGCCTTAGATGAGCACAATTTTGTACAAAAATGTGTTTTATCCATCACAGGAGAAATGGATAAATATATAATATATACAGTAAAGACTAAGGGAACCAGGGTACTGTACACGGGGATCTGATGGCGTATAAATGCACTTCCACTCATTCTGAATTATGGCTGTAGGTTGTTGATATGTAAGCAACCACCATGATCTTAAAAAACATTAATTGGCGTATTACTGCAATTTTCAAACAGAACACATTAGATAATCTGTGGTACACTGGAACGCCTCTCAGAGAGTGACATGACATTTTTATACAGGCACACAGGTTTAACTCATCCACACCCACGCACTATGCTTTTCTCCTGCTGAGCTGGTCTCTACTCCTGATTCCAGTGTATGAGTCACTACTGTATGTTACACTGCGATGAATAAAAACATTAATTTTGTCTGCAGCGTCCTGCAAATGTTTTTCGATACAAACACAGACGTCACGTTCGAGTAGTCCATCACCGCATGGCACCATGAAACCAAAAAGATAATGATGGGTAATTGTGTATGACATAATGTTGGGCCAAGTAGATGAGCTTACATCTTACACTCAATATGCAAACTTTTCTATATAACTTGAATCAGTTTGGATTATATTGCATCTGAGAGTTTAATTACAATGTCAACAATGGCAGGTAATGTTTCCTAAATGTGTGTACAGGTGTACAGGAAGCTGTAAATTTGAATTCAGGGGTAAATCACCGGTTTGATAAACTCAACGGAAGTCCATCAAAGTAGGTCAGGATTTCCAAGTCATGTTATACTGTTTTCAGATTTGCCAGCTTAAATGTGCATGAAGTTAACAACCAAATCAATGGAAATAGCACACTAGTCAACGACTATAGATAATAGTGATCATCAAAATTCATTTTCTTTGTTGCTTCTAAGACTGTAATGTGGTTCCAACCCACCAGAGCTAGCTGTTCAACAATGATGATTCCTGGGTAATGGACCAAGACCAAATTCCTCGATTTCTGAAACTGGTGCTTCAAATCAACATTCCTGGGATGTTTAATGGCACATATAAGGATGTGGAAGAGACTGTTCTCTGTTCCCTCTCTGTTGATTATTTCTTAAAGGGTTCATATTTAACGCAACAGTCTGTCTGCTGATTTCATGGTGACCACAGCATTCTCTCTGAATGAATATGACATTTCACTTTGTCATCACATTAAATAACAAAATGTATTTAACTAGCGTCATACTTAAACATCACTGGAGTACAGTAAAGAGCCACAGGACATGGTTACATGTAGCATACTGTACAGTTCAGAAACAATGGGCATACAGCATATCGTTCAGAGATATTTTGGCTAAAGATTAGTGATGCCTACTGGCAGATAAATAATCTATCAATCAATCAAAATGTATTTATATAGCACTTTTTACTGTGCAACAGTTGTTGTCACAAAGCAGCTTTACAAGTGTCCGAGTCCAAGCCCCCAGTGAGCTAGCCAAGGGCAACAGTGGCAAGGAAAAACTCCCTAAGAGCATGAGGAAGAAACCTTGTGAGGAACCAAGACTCAGGATGGAACCCATCCTGATGGCAATATAAATCTAAAAAAATAAATCTCATCTTTGTGTGTATTTATATACATGTGTTCTCTATGTAATTCCTATTTAGTCCTGGTTGGTAATAGTATTCCAGGGCTTTGGAGATACAGCCATAGCAGGGGAGAATTTGGGGGTGGTGAGAGGGTCCAGGGCAGTGGGGTGATCCTTCATCCACACTGGTTAGTCATGGTTAGCCAGGGCAGTGGGGTGATCCTTCATCCACACTGGTTAGTCAGGGCAGTGGGCTGATCCTTCATCCACACTGGTTAGTCAGGGCAGTGGGCTGATCCTTCATCCACACTGGTTAGTCATGGTTAGCCAGGGCAGTGGGCTGATCCTTCATCCACACTGGTTAGTCATGGTTAGCCAGGGCAGTGGGCTGATCCTTCATCCACACTGGTTAGTCAGGGCAGTGGGCTGATCCTTCATCCACACTGGTTAGTCAGGGCAGTGGGCTGATCCTTCATCCACACTGGTTAGTCATGGTTAGCCAGGGCAGTGGGCTGATCCTTCATCCACACTGGTTAGTCAGGGCAGTGGGCTGATCCTTCATCCACACTGGTTAGTCATGGTTAGCCAGGGCAGTGGGGTGATCCTTCATCCACACTGGTTAGTCAGGGCAGTGGGCTGATCCTTCATCCACACTGGTTAGTCAGGGCAGTGGGGTGATCCTTCATCCACACTGGTTAGTCAGGGCAGTGGGCTGATCCTTCATCCACACTGGTTAGTCATGGTTAGTCAGGGCAGTGGGCTGATCCTTCATCATAGCTGGGTAGGCAGGAGGTGGCAGGCCCAGGGTGGATCTCGCGAAAGGCTCGTCTCTACTTGTCTCAGTATTTCTTGGGTAGGCGGGCAGCCATATGGAAAAATTAAACAGGGAAAGTTAGTTCTGTATGGGACCATATGCGGGACAGATGAAATTATAAACATTTCTGGAGTGTGGCAGCAACTCCGGGATTAAATTAAATTATTACAGTCTAGCAGAAAAGGCAGAACCAGAAGGTAACATAGACTTGGGAGCATTCTGAGACATTGGCATCCATCCACTGCACTGTCAACAAACTTGAGTGACCACAAGCAGTGACAGGACAACAGTACCAGCACCCCAGTCAACCATAAAACCCTTCGTCTATGAACCCCTGGATCTGTACCTTTATCTAAGGGGGGATATTAATTATTATCAAACGCTATAAGTAAGTTTTTAACCTACTGTAGACTTAAGAATCGAGACTGTGTCACAGTCCCGGACGCATTTTGGAAGGTTATTCCAAAGCTGGGGGGCCTTATAAGAAAAAGTTCTTCCCCCTGCTGTTACCTCATTAATTGTTGGAACTAATAAGAGGCCAGCACCCTGTGATCTTAGTGGACGTGGGGGCTCATAATTGGAGATACGTTCCTGGAGGTAATCAGGAGCAAGCCCGTGCAGTGCTTTATAAGTCAGTAGAAGAATTTTAAAATCAATACTGAATTTAACTGGGAGCCAATGCAGGGCTGATAGGACTGGCCTGATATGATTGCATTTTCTAGTTCTATATAACAGTATCACTGCACATCTTTCAGTTTAGCAGTGGATTTAGAGTGAAGTGTGGATGTGCTGAGACTGGGCTGTAGGTGAAGGATGTGAGTGAAGACGCAGTGCTTATATACACAGCTATGAATAAAAGACAAAATGTACAATGGCCTGTTGTAGGGGAGGCTGGCTGTGGAAAAGCTGTTTATGCTGCAAATAGCTTGACTGCCTACATTATCCATGACCGGGTTTTTTTGTTTTAATAAGGTACAAGGTTTGGCAACATGAAATGGGCTGAAAACTCTTCCAAGACTGAAAGCAGATGGGATGAGCATGATGACCAGAATGTGGTTGGACTTACACTAAGGTGTGTTAAAAGAAACAAAAATCGATCAAGTAATCTTTGTCTTTTCATTTGTTTCACATTCAGACATGGATAGTTTACTGCAACATAGATATCTCAACAGTGACGTCGGAGTTTGACAGCCACAGACGTGGCAAAAGCCAAAAATTTCCAGACTTCCTTTTCCTGAGTGACTCCGTGAGTGTCAGTGTCTGGCAAACCCACAGGTTACCTCAGCTGAACGGCAACTGATACAAGATCGCTTTCGTACTTGTGCTTTGAAGGAGAACACCGGGGACAATGTGGACCTTACTCAGTCAGTTATGTGTGTGCTGATGTGATTTGGAACCAGAGCTGACATCATAAAAAAGATATGTTGACTTTAACCATAATAAGATCATATGTTTTCCCCCTCACGATTTTAGCCCGACCTGAACTTGGAGAAAACAAAAACACTTTGATACTGGCCTGTTAGTATCTATATGTGAGTATGGTTAAAGAGGAACTGGATAGGCTGCATGTATATAGCTTGTGGGGACATACATGAGAATACAAACATATTCAATTTCCACGGCTGAAGTTCCATTTCATTGCAAACTGAATAGTATCTGGAATAATCACTAAACCCTTGCAAACATGCGTGGACAAAAAATAAATTCGATTTTGAAAACAGATTTACGGACGTACTGGATCATGACCTTAGTGAAAAGTGAACTAAACTTGTAAAGGTAGCACAGACATGGACGTAATTTTGATTGCATAGGTGGGGGGGCACAAATGGGGTTGCTGGTGTGTTCCAGATAAATGGGTGGCGAACGAAAATTGTTAATGGGGGGGGGGGTGAACAAAAATTGTTACCGGAGCGGAGCGGAGCTCGGAACGATCGTTTTCTGCATGGTCCTAGTGCTAGATTCGTCGCTATTTAAATATATGTTTTTAACCGTAAAAACAGGGGGGGACCAAAACCGCCCCCCCCCCCCCCCCCCCCCCAAATTACGTCCGTGAGCACAGACAAACATTTAGTAACTCAGAAACATGAAAAATATCCTGTTGGAAAAGTGCACTGCTTTTGGCACAGATTCCCTATTTACTTTAGCTCTCAACTACAAACACACTTTCACAAAGGGTTCTGCTCTGAACCACACTGCACTAATCAGCTGTCCACGTGTGGACACAGACAGCGTTTAATACATTCCAGTGACATTCTTCACTCCTAATGGCTTCATTTCCAGGCCTTTGCAAGCACCCATGAGGAAAAAATTGGAAGCCACTTGCAGAGTACCATACACAGAATATTCCAGAAACAAGCCTTGTTTAATGACTCAGATCACTCAATTTTCCTTGTCTAATGTGGATTCACACTGAAACTGATCAAGAGAAAACCTGGTTTTACACTGCACTCTGGGGTCAGTTGTCTAATTTTGATACACGGAAGCTCTAAACATGAAAGGGCATATGTCTCTAGTAAAGTGTCCATCCAGTGTAGTTATATATCCATCTGTACAAACATACTAGTCTTAGCATTCATTAATCCAGCAAAGGTTGATTAAAATTTTTCTAAGGTTTATTCACACAAGTTCACCACCTCAGATTCAATCAACACTTGTGTAAATGTTTTGGTCAGTTTTCAGGAGAACAACATTAAACCTACAACCAGGAACTTCTTAGGAATTCCATGATATGGCCATTCTTCATTTTCAATAAGCCACAGCAAATTCAGTGGAACATTAGTACGTTTACTAATGGTAAGCAGGATTTATTGTGATCTATAGTATTGGCCTGACATTAACAGTAGACAATAACAGTAGACTATATATAGCACCTAACATCCATGAATCCACAGAGCATGCAGGGCCTGCATCTAATTTTATAGCCTTCTGTACATGTGCATTCCATATACACAGAGTTCACACCTGGTTCATAAACGAAGAACTAATAACTTGTTCCTGGTACCACATATTGTAACTGTGCGAGGAAACAGGATGCTGAGCATAAAGCGTCTTTCCACATTTACATTTTTTAATGACACTACTGGTAAATAAGACAAACGTACGGGACTGAAGTCAGACAATGACTGACAAAGAATTTAGACAACGCGCACACTTACGTACACTGATGATAACAAGACACGAGTGTAACGCATAATGGTAATGAGACAAGAGACAGGGACAGAGTTAGCCTGAGGGAGGAGTCAGGGGTGGACCGTGATGTATATTTTCTTTATGAGTCTGAATTTACTATTTATACATGACAATGAAATAACCAAACAATGTAAAACCAGAGGCCCCTGGAGATCTAGGTATGTGGCACACCCACCAAACACCTAGCTATCTTTCTTAGGTAAACAGGATGAAAATCTAGTTTTTGTTTGAATTATAGGGTCTTGTGCCACAGTCAAATAGGATAATATCAACTTGAAGATCAAGTTTATTGTATAAGTTAAACCTCTAAATGTTTTGTAAAATTTTGAAATAGATATAATGCATTAGTTTAAAAAAACGTTTTTGTCTCAGTAACACAGCTCTGGACTACTCATATATCAACCATGCCATTCATGCCTAAGAGAACATTAGTGAATGTGGCAAACTCTTAAAAAACTCATAAATCACTTGTACGATTTGTTCTTGAATGAGGTCCACTAGCTCTCACTGATATCACCTGTATCCAACTGAAAAGTGCTAAGTATCTTAAAAATCCAAAGTTTTCTCTTTGAGTGGAATATCTCTCAGAAAAAAAATATATATATTATGCCATACTATTAAGTGTTCTAAACCATAAAGTGAAGAAACATTCTAAATCTGACTTTTATTGAAGCCACATTCAAAACAAGGTCTGTTTTGGTCTTTCCCGAAGGAGAGCCGGCCCCCTTGCTTAAAGCTGACTGGTGCTTCCAAGAATTATGAAACATCTGGAGTGCACAATTGTTTAAAAGCTGAAAGTGTAAAGGTCTTAGTGTGTTATATCACACACACACACACACACACACACACACACACACACACACACACACACACACACACACACACACACACACACACACACCACTGTTCATTTCTTTCCAGTGAGCCTGCCAAACATTCTTGGCTTACCCTTTTGCACATGGCTTACTTTGTAGTTAAATGCCACATAATTCTGGGCTTACACACAAAGCTGAATTAATCTTCTTATAAAAGAATTATTGATTTGTATACACACAAACCAACAAATTGTATTTGCCTTTCACAGTGCAACACAGATCAAATCTGGGGTCATAGCTGGACTGTAAGCTGTAGCAGTAGAGCAGTATGCATGCTTATGTCCTGACTAGACTATAGTGCATTCTCTCGTGGTTGCCATGCTAAAATGTCCCCAAATGTATGCCAGCAATTAAGTGCTATAGAATTAGATCCATGTGTTTGAAAGCTAGCATCAGTGCATATACAGGTTGAACCTTTCCTTCCCAGAATTCCATTTCTCAGCAGAAGTTCAAAGACAAAATTACCATGAAGCTTCTTCAGTGCTGAAGATCAATAAACCCTACTGCCTGCTCCCTCTGAACATTAATTAAAGAGGGAAAGAGGAAGGATGGTGAGATAGAACTAACAAAACCCCAAAGTGCCCATCAGAACAGACACTTAACACGTTGCCCCTTTAATTTTCTGCTCTCCATCATATATTTTGCACCTAGCAAAACAAAGGAGAGACCATTAAATGACTTGAGAAGTTAAAAATATCGGGAACACATGGGCAGTTCTGGCTATAATATCTTTTTCCACTGGAGATTCATAAAATCCCACAGGGGGTTGATCTGGAGCATTAAAACAACAGTAGGACGAACAGAGACTGAGAAGTGAGAAAACAAAAATAAAAATAAATGATAACAGGGAGTCAGTCGGCCAACCTTGCATTATGAGAGTGCCACAATAGGGTGGCAGGGTGGGAGGCAGCACCACTCGAGTGCAGTAATGCAGGGATTGGTGAAGGCAGCGGCATCCTGGGAACCGAGGAGGCGGAGTCCAGAGGGCGGGGCGAAGCAGCAATGTGGACGTTGGTCCATCACCTGGTCAGGTGCGTCTGTGTGTAGAGCACGACACTCTTTTCTGTGTTGCAATTTGTAGATGTGGAAGTACCAAAAGAATAAAGTCTGATTTATTTGTATTTAACTTGAAGAAATTATTGTTTATCCAACATCTTATATCCTCAAAAACACTGAGACACTGATATGTACAGATCATTGGGCCTCTGTAGGAACTACTGCCGAGTGTAATCAGCACAGCAATGGAATGAGATATTTCCAAATAAAATTACCCAGTTCTTAAGGTGATCAAATATTGATTAAGCAACTGACATGATTTCAATTTTAGATTGGAGTTCATCAGGATACCAAGGTTATGAGCTATTCCTTCAGATGTGACGGCTAGACAGCTAGTCTGTGTCTCTCGTTGCTGTTCCCAAATATTAAAACGTTGTGGTGCGTGCAGTTTGATACACTGCTTTGCAGGTGTGACCTGAACAATTATAGAGAGAATGTGAAGATAATATCTAAAATATGTCAGCAGCTGCTAAGTGAAATATATGCTTTAAAAATATGGTCGTTATAGTGTCATGGATTTAAGTGGATGATTTGAGGTAACTGTATCGATCAAAATTTCATTGCTATATAAATCCTGATTGAAATGTAACTAGACAGCTAGTAAGTTGCTTGAAAATTTAATAAATGCTTTGCATTGATGGTCCCCACCCTGCACAGAGATGTTTGCCAAGCCGGCTGCATTCATTCGATAGAGAAATGTCTCTCTTTCTGCTGTTTGCTTTTCACAAATAAAATGACTTTGAGTTCATTACTCTTGGCTTGGTCCTAGCTCATGATGTTACTCCCACTTCTGGATGCTTGAGATGTCCGTCATTATCCATCATTCATTCAGAAGTCATTAGTCCTGAAAATTACTAGAAAACAAACTATCCAGAAAACACACTCAGTATTCTGGGTATATATTGGAAATACCTCGCAAAGAAGAAACAGAAGGAACTAGCTTCAATACACAGATTTAAATAGAAACAGGTGCCACAAATCAGAATTCTGGAGACGCAGATCTCTAGTAGACAGTTCCCAGAGACATTGCAGGAGGCCGAGTCCCGACAGTGGACATGGTCAGCAACAATACTCAGCTAGGCTGTATGTTTAAATGATGCTCAATTGCGATTAAGAGGCCCAAAATATACCAAGAAAATATCCCCCACACCATAACATCACCACCTCCACCAGCCTGAGCCTCATACAAGGCAGGATGGATCCATGCCTCCGTCTTGTTTGTGCCAAATACTGCAATATTTCCTCAACCTATTGTCCAAATGTGCTGAGCCCATGTGAAATGTAGCCTTATTTTGCTGTTCTTAGTGGACAGGAGTGACACCAGGTGTGGTCTTCTGCTGCTGTAGCCCATCCGCTTCAAGTTCCAGCATGCTGTACGTTCAGAGATGCTCTTCTGCATACCTTGGTTGTAACAAGTGGTTATTTGAGTTACTGTTGTCTTTCTACCAGCTTGAACCAGTCTGGGCATTCTCCTCTGACCTTTGACACCAGCAAGGCATTTTTGAACTGTTGCTCACTGGATATTGTCTTTGTTGGGTTGGATTGTTCTCTGTAAACCCAAGAGTTGCTTGTGTGTGAAAATCCCAGTAAATCATCAGTTTCTGAAATACTTAGACAAGTCCGTCTATCACCAGCAACCTTGACTACATGCCATGGCTGATTACACATTTGGTTTAAAGAGCAGTTGAACAGGTGTGCATAGTAAAGTGGCCGGTGAATGTATATAGACCTACTGTAATTGTTTCCTAGAACAATAATTGACCATAACTGCATGGCCAACTGAAATGCTATACATTGAACCAGTAGATCCATATTACATTGGACCAGTACATACATATTACATTGGAATTTATCTGATTTATGCTGGTCATAAGTGATGCACCAAGACATTTTTTTAACATAAAATAAAAACACTCCTGGACCTCTCAACTATCTCTAAATGAATACAGATGAGTGCACACTGGGTTTAAGGAATGAGAGTTGTGCTCACCAGTACACACTGTACATGGATTTTAAATTCAGCTGGACTCTTAAAATCCAGCTTCAGTTTTATGACGCACAGTTTTATGATGCTCTGGTAACAGGTTTTATGCTGCTACAGAGGTTTTCCTGTGGTTTGCATGAGTCTGGTCCCTTCCCCCTTCTGTGTGTTTTCCTGCTTTTTGCAAAGAAAACTATTAGTCTTGCATTTGCACCCCATGAGAGACAAGCAGGAAATGTTCTAAATTCATAATTATACAAATAATTACACAACCCCCCCCCCCCCAAAAAAAAATAAAAATGTAGCAAATTATATTACACCATCAGGTGCTTCAAAGTTCAAAATGCAATAAAATATTAGTGCACCAAACAGAAACTCTACATTAATTTGTTGATTTAGTGTGTATGGCCTCTGTTGTGTGCAAGGTCCATTATGCAGAGACCAGGACTGGACTGATATATGACATGTATCACGCCAAATAAAGCACACACACCTTCCAAATGTTACATAAAGAGACCCTTTCTCCAGCTCTCCACGCCAGCATGAATCATGCAACTCTGAACAACCGTTACACTACAACTGAAAACAGAAGCCCCCTTAGCAAGACATTTTCCTCACGATCTATAGTTGTGCATGCACACTACATAATGAATGTGACTCAGTTTCATAGAGATTATAGAAATTCAAAGACTAATTTCTGAAGCTATTTGATTCTGACCTTGTCCTTGTTCATAGGTGTAGTTTTAGCCATCTAGCACAATTGTGTCTAGGATTAATCAGACTCAAAATAACAGTTAATAAATCAAAACCCAACTAGGCTGTGGTTTTAGTTCTTTTTTGTCTTGGTGCTGAGGTATTTCTGTGGGTGTAATGAAGATGAAGTATCAGTAGAAAAGGTACAGCAGGTAGTTCTACTGGGCAACAAAATGTTCAAAATGTTCAGAGACGAAACAAAACATTTGATGCTGAATTCAGATTTGTTGTGATAATGTTTCTCTCATGCATGGTTTTTAAGTGATGAAGCATTACATTTCACATTATGTATTAGGTATTCATACATAAGGCTGTAATGACACCTAAAATACATCATAAAAGATGTGCTTGTGTGACGTTTGGCTGAGCGAAGGATGAGACGCAATCCTTTCTTTGCATCAGGACGTCACTTTTATAAACAACGCATTTAGCGCACACAGAACATGAAGACGTACACGGCAACGTGTAGACTTTAGACAAAGACGAGCACAGGACACTGCGCGAGCGCACATTAAGTAGACAAACCACATAAGCCGATCCACGAGACAATCCACAGGTGAGACGAATTATCACAAGACATAACCACAACCACAAAGATCCACAGATGCAGACGATACACGTGGACAATGTAAACACACGCCCAAAAGGGAGGGGCCGGGGTCCTCAACGTGACAGTTTGAAGGTAGCATGACCAATACTGACCAGTCTACCAGTCCACATTCTGTCATCTAAAGACTAATTCAGTGTCATACTACCCATAAAACTGATCTGACTCAGAAAATCCATTTGACTAAACCATCTTATAAAAAATCTTCTAACAAGAAAAATGTCCAATGTGGAAATCACATTTAAACAAGTTATTCAACATGTTGGAAAATGACCACGACTTTGGTAAAGACCCGGCAAATCATGTTCTTTAAACTTCCAGTTTGCGGACAGACGTTTCCGCACTGGGAGATGGAGATGGTATTAACACAAGTCTCATTTTGTGGAAGTGCAATGAACTTCCCATGTTTTAAGAGAGTCTGTCTCACAGCAAAGAGGTGCAGTAAAATCCATCGATTGCAATTTTCATTCTAGTGTTTTGGTGTTTTAAAGTATGATTTACAGATAAACAGATAAAAAGATGTTATATTGTTGTTCTTTTCTATATAAAATTATTACAATATACGTTTGCAATGCAAAGTTACTTTTACCCCTGTACACAGAAGTTCAGATTACAGTTACAGACTCCTATGACTTCCCTTCTAAGACTGAATTTTTTTTACTATTAAAACAAGATATTTTGCCAAAAGTAATAATATTACAGGCATTATGTCTGTAACTTCTGCAGAGTTAAAAACATAATGGCCATAACATTATTACTTTTGGCAGAGTTATTTCCTATGGTCAAATCCTCTATCTCTGGTTTTGTGATCACTGAAGGGTTCCTTTGCAAGACATATTATTCCTCATTTTTGCTTTAATTACTGTTTCACTCTGCTACAAAGTCAAGTACAGAAAACCAGTACCTACCCTTGGGAGTGCTCCAGACGGTATTACAATGATCAGAATATTCTTCAGAAATGGATAATATAAAGTAAAGTGTTACTTCACTCACTAAGAATGTAGGCTTCACCCCAAAGCTGGGGGTCCTGTGTAAATGTACTCAGAATGCAAATGTACTCTGTTGTATATACAATCAACCTGATTCCAATTGGTTAATCTGGATTCAATAACTGCTGTCCCTTTAATATGCTGAAGGGTATTAAAGGGAAAAGATTTTGGTGAAGGCTCTCTTTAAATCTCTACATCTTCTGTTCACCTCTTTTCCTTCTTGCTGGCCTTTGGGCTCTTCTCTCTCTTGCACACAGACGCACCCTGCACCTGTCTATATAACTCTGTTTCCATTGGGTATATTATGTTTTGTTACTTTGATTTAGAATAGTTCTATTGTTTAATATTTTGCTGGTTGTTTCATTGTGTGTGTGATTCATTGTGTAACCACCGTCCCCCTTGCTTATGTCTACAGCAGGCCAGATTAACTCATGAGTGTCAGATAGAGGTAAATGTGTGCTTACACCAGTTCTCTATGAAGTTTCCCATCTGCTGCACATATTAGGCCAGTTCTTATGTAAGGGTCGCTGTATGGTAAACCTCTGACAAAGCACTTAATGTTTATAGCAAGGAACTTTATAAAGTTGGTTACCTAACATTTTTTTTTGGTTACCTATAACATTTACACATGTTAATCCTTCACCATTTCTGTTCTTGATTGTAGGCAAGGTTAAATATCACATAAAAATATAAATATTAAAGAGTGGTTCAATATCATAAATATCACAGTTACAGCATTTTATGTTATTATTATACAAGGTTATACATGTGTGATTTTCAGAAATGTTGAAGACCATCGCTTTACAGCGCCGTACTGAAATGGATCACATTCTCAATTAAATGAAAGCACACATAGCATCTTGGGACTTTGCCAGCATGTGTGGTTTGTGGTCCAAAGGATGAGGCTACGGACACGAACGTGACTAAATCAAACATACGTACTTAGAGGGCTTGTTAAACCTGAGCGTCTTGTCCACTGTCCTCTCTCTCGTTGCCGACAGCATTTGAATGTTTCAACTGTGAAATTTTGCACACACAAAAAGAAACATTAAAAACACTCCAAACAACTCCACATTATCCATTTCTAA
Organism: Brachyhypopomus gauderio; assembly: GCF_052324685.1. Classification (NCBI taxonomy): domain Eukaryota; kingdom Metazoa; phylum Chordata; class Actinopteri; order Gymnotiformes; family Hypopomidae; genus Brachyhypopomus; species Brachyhypopomus gauderio. The sequence goes on along the minus strand of NC_135221.1, from coordinate 17,664,503 downwards.
AGATGCAACGTAAAGGTGGTATGAAGACTGAGGTGAACATGCACCATCTGTGTGGTGAAACAAGACCGAAACATAAACACACACCACGTGCAGAGGCTGCTACATAACAGAGGCTACTGGCAATTCAGTGGAGCCAAAATAAGTCACAACAAATATCACTTAAAAACTCTTCAATGCTTCTCCTGAAAAAAAAAAAACACTTTTTAAAGTGACTTTATTGTAGAAGCACACATGCAAACATCACAATGCAGATTAAGTGTGAGGAAAATGGAAAGAGCTAGAAGAAGGTTAAGGAGCCAAACGTGAGCGTGTGGAAGTAATTACAGGCTGTGTGCGGGATCGGTTGTTTTAAGGGCTAGCGGGGGTGCCTCTGCTGCCATGTCTGCTTCCCCACTCAGACCACCAAACCACACCCTTCTCATTCTCCATCCCACTTCAGCAAATAACTACACCGCTCTACACCCGCAGTTTCCCCCTCAACAGTTCTGCCAGTGAGGCAAGAGGAAGGTGGGGAGGGGGGAGGAGAGAAAAAGTGTGTCTTGATTCCAACTATGACCTATTTGCTTAAACCTATTTGCATGCACATGCACGAATGCTACACGGGTTGTAATGTGGCGCGGGGGGGGGGGGGGGGGGGTGGGGGGGCGCGAGTACGTTGCTGGGAGGGGTCAGGAGGTTATTGATATCGTTACACGGAAGGGCATAAATAGCTGGAAGACGCTTTGTGTTCTCGGAGAGTCTTTCAGACAGCCCAGGCACAGGCTACCATCACTCCACTCTTCCTGCAGAAAGCCCATCTATCTCTGCACACCCAGTGAGTACTTTTCATGCTGCACTTATTCAAAGATGGTCTGAACGTCTTCTTTTTCTGTCAATAATGCTTACTGAAAATGTAGGGATTTCCTCAAGGTGTTATGATTATAGTATATGATTATCTGGAAAATACAAAGTGAAGGAAAAAATACTAATGCTTGAAAAAAAAATTATAAATATGTAAAACAATTTTTTAAAATGACTAAACAGTACTAAAAAATTCAGATTTCAAACACTTTTAAGGCATAATGTATTAAATATTAGACTGGGCACAAATAATTAACAGTTAATAATATGCAACATAAATTTTGTGCTTGGATCATTTCTGTAAGTTGCCATGCATTAACTTGGAGGTTTGGCGTGCGATTGTGCATGAGAGGGACATCACTTTGTTAAACTGCACTTTTAAGATTTACTCGCTACCAAACCATTTCATGCCTCACGCCCATATTTTGTTCCTCATTAGCAATATGTCACGTGGCATCTGAAACTCCAAAGTAGCTGCTCGTTCACGTGTTCAGACTAGTTGCCCCTTTCTGGGGCAACACCCTATTTTAGATGCCTCATAATGTAGATGTAACAAATATGGTAAAGACGCACAAAACCAGAACAGTCTACCCAAGCCGTAGCAAGGCAGTGAATATGGGACCATTCTCTCCATTGTCCTCTCAGAGAACCAACATGGAAGGGATGAGAGGTGTGTGTGTGAGCTGCTGTCTGCAGTGGCTCCCCCTAATTCTGACCCTGCTCAGTGGAACCTCCGCCATGCCGGTGAGTGTGGACCCCATGTGCTCTGCCCCGTCCACAGCCAAGTACAGCCTGACATTTACTGGCAAATGGAGCCAGACTGCCTTTCCCAAGCAGTACCCTGTGTACAGGCCCCCTGCTCAGTGGTCTACGCTGATTGGTGAGTGGAATCTTGTCACAGACATGACTAAAAAAGTTCTGACTAAAGAGTGTTTGGAAAAACATTTAGATAGCTCGCTGAGCAATATCCAACACGTTTTTAACTTTTTTTGGTTTGTTTGAGAGACGAACTATGAAGCCTCTAAATCTAAACTACATCTAAATAAATAAATAAATAAATAAATAAATATCTGCTTGACATTAGGTGTTATGCATGTAGTCCATAATCAGAAGCAAACTATAATTTTTCACACATCAGCATTACATCTAAACACTGAACATTGACTACATGCTGTAATTACTGTTAAACGCTCTACTGTCCTATGTGATGACTGAAATAAATGAAATTATCTCATATTGATTCTTTAGGGGTGACTCACAGCTCAGACTATCACATCTGGCAGCAGAACGAATATGCCAGTAACGGGGTGAGGGAGTTCTCTGAGAAAGGAGAGGCCTGGGCCCTGATTAAGGAGGTGGAGGCGGCCGGAGAGCGCATCCAGAGTGTGTACGGCCTCTTCTCCACACCAGCTGTGTTTGGAGGGACGGGACAGACAACTACGGAGTTTGAAGTCTACGCAAGGCACTCCTTCGTAAGTTCTGTTTATACTGCAATATGATGAGATGTTAGGAATCACTTTTGTTTTACCTGGGAAATTATTCTGATTTAAGGACCGAGCCATTTAAACTGAAACCAGATGGAACATATTAAAAACAGAACATATTCTGAGGGCATTGTTGCAGTGGAGAGTAAGACCCCTATACCTTGTACATTTTCCAAGCTATAATTTGTGAATGTACAATAATGACCCTCAAGGTATTACTTATGAAATAATAGAAAATTAGAGAGAACTCATTCATCTTTAATAATGAAGCCGTCCAGGGTAAATCACCAGTGCCAAATCACACACGCCGCAGGCCTCTTCAGTCTGTATGTAAGGTGCAGACTGACCACAACACTAACGGCGTTCTTGCTTTACAGCTGTCCTTCATTGTGCGGCTTGTGCCCAGCCCAGACTGGTTTGTTGGGATAGACAGTCTAAACCTGTGTGAAGGGGATCACTGGAAAGAAAACATAAGTCTTGACCTGTTTCCTTATGATGCCGGCACAGACAGTGGCTTCACCTTTTCTTCACCCAAGTTTGAGACAATTCCGCAGGACAAGGTCACACAGGTAACCGCAAAGAGCCAATAACATTTACCACAAATATTTCATTAATATCAGCTTCGGGGGTTGCTAATGATTTATTTTTTGTATTTCGTAGATCACTTCGTCATTTCCAAGTCACCCTGCGAACTCTTTTTACTATCCCCGATTGAAGAGTCTCCCCCCAATTGCCAAACTCACACTTACCAAGATCAGGAACACTCGGATCTTTAGTCTGCCTATGGAGCCCACACAGTCTAACAAGATTCCCACTGGCAACGAAATAGACGAGTCTCTCATAAGTACGTTTGGAGATATAGTATACCCCTCTTCATAAGTGTACGAACAGTGTATAGTTGTTTGACTCAGGCCAGCACATGCACAAAAGACCAGTTGACTAAAGCTGTAAAATCTAACTAATTGCAAAATTTATTCTCCCAGAATATAACTTTAGCCATATAAGAGATTCAACCATAGTCCTCAAACATGTCTGAGGTGACAGGGCAGTTCCTCTGTGCATTGGAGACACCAAATACTGTCCTGCAGTGCTTGAAGACCAAATGTTGATCCTTGAATAGAATTTAAGGCAGTTGTGTGTGGGCTTGTCTCAGCATAAACCGTTCATCTGTTCCCATGGTGACAAAATAACAAACCCCAAACAAGATTATGGGAGGCTTTCTACCACTCTAAGTCAGGAAGTATTTACCATGGAAACAAAAAGTGATGTCAAGCCCAGCTGTCCTTTTCCTTTACATCCCTGTTTTTCTACTTCTTCAAAACCTGCAATATGCAATAGCAATCAGGTTGTGTCTTTCGAAAGACACTGCAGAAAGACAGAATGCCTATAAATATGTAGGATGTCTATTATTGTTTAATTTTCTGCAACACATCGAAGATATTTAGAGAAAATTACACCATTTCAGCATGTAACAAAATATGTTTACAAAGGGTCGGTTCACAAGTAGTAGCATAGCGAATGCATTAGCAAATGTGTTAACATAATGTCAACAATGTATTGTCACCAACTGGCAAGTCATTTTAGTTGTAAATGCTTATAACAAAATCACATGATCTTGTGCATGGCTGAAATGGCCACTGCCTTTCACTGGAGATGAGAGGTGAGCGAGCATTTGCTGCATAATGGTGCTGAAGCTTTAATGAATGTCTCTCTGTGTCCCCAGATACCCCTCTTGACTGCGAGGTGTCTGCCTGGTCACCTTGGGGTTTGTGCAAAGGTCAGTGTGGCGAGAAAGGAATAAGGCACCGGACGCGCTACATTCACATACAGCCTGCCAACAACGGTGCTGCCTGCCCTGCTCTGGAGGAGGAGAAAGTCTGTGTCCCCGACAACTGTGTGTGAGGTTCTAAGTGAGGGCTTATCATTCACGTTCTCCTTTTCTTCTTAGTCTTGATGTCAAAATAATTTGAACCAGTGTGATTAAGACTACAAATTCAAATGAACGCTGAAAAAATAAATTTCAGAACTACATGAGTGACTTTGTAAGGGATGTCCTCGTGGCTTAAAGAGGGAACGCTAAAGAGATCATTAGAATGCACACTGTTTCACATCACTGGTTTACTGGCAGCACAGTGAAGTCAGAATGAATGTCCTTGTCATTATAAATATGACTCAGTGGGGAGAAATAAAACTTGTGTTGAAATAAAACACAACAAAAATATGCTTGTTTTCATTTGGTTTCCTCTATATGGCAATAATTGTCATTTGTCTCATACTATGGGCTGTGAAAAAATTCCATTAGCTATTCTATGCCTTTCTTGCGGAGCTTATGGGAAGTAACAAATTACACACTGCTGCTCTCTAGTGGAACAACTGAGCAAGCACACCCAATGTCAAATTAAGAATAAAACTCAACCATAAAAAAGTATAATAATGTCTATTGTGTTGAATATGTACATTCAATACAATAAATTGTATATATATATACTGTAAATATAGACAAATAAACTGTTTCCTGTCAACACTGTTGATATATTTCTGGTCATTATTGATATTCTAATGCATCTGCATTTCCAACACAATGTATTTCAGCACTACAGTTTCATTTATTATAATATTTTTTAGACCTGAAATAAATATTTTATTGTCCTCGAAGGCATTATGTGGTCATTCAAGATCCTTTAACAAGCAGAACTATTGAGTTAACCATTTGAGTTTCTTTATCAGCATACTGAAGCACATGGTGAGGTGTTATCACTTTTTTCTCCTAACCTTGTTTGAGAAACACAAATGCAGGCGGACATTTCACACACTCACCATCGCACACAGGAATAGATATCCCTCCTTTACACGGCCCCCTATGTTTTTGTAGCGTTCCTCTGTGTGTCTGGGTGAATTTGGACACATTTCACGTTTGGAGCAATCTAAAAGGTCACTGCTTAAGGTTAGTACAATGAAGTTAGGCTGGACTGGCCTCCTAACTGTGAGCTTTGTTATTTGTGCTCAGGCGATGTACTTTGACTTAGTGCAACAGAAGGAAAGATGCATAATTGAGGAGATTCCAGAGGACACCCTTGTTACAGGTAAACAAAGAGCACCATATTTAAATTATCCCTAAATAAGGGATGTATTTATTTTTTATTCTAAGCTTTATTAATTCTAAATGTTAAGTGATGTGCAAAGGCTGTTGGAACAGATGGTTACTGGAATTTGTTTATCAGAAGTATAAATGTAACTGAGGTTGTTTACATTCATGGTGGAGTTGTTCTTACTGAATAAAGCTGGCAAAACAGAACTGTACAAAGAAAGTACCTTATTGAGTGTTATTATTTTAACATTATTTTAGGATACTTCTTATTAGAACACTGGGATAAAAATCAGCCAAGCACTCAGCACCTTGGTTTAACCATCACTGTTAAAGACCCTAACTACGAGGTTTGGAAATCCATTAATACCAGATTAAGAAAACTGTGTAGTGTTTGTCTCTGCTACCTGATTGCATTCAGTGGAATGTTTGCCATTCCTTCTCTATATGCAGGTACTGCTAATGAAACGCTTTGGCAGATATGGAAAATTCACCTTCACCTCTCATGCCTCTGGTCAGCATTTCCTGTGTATGAAATCAAACTCTACCAGATTTGCTGTGTTTGCAGGTGAACATTTGGTGAGTTAAGATAATAGTCTGATTCCACATTATGCATATTTGACTGATGCAAGTGGCTAAATCTTTCAGAGTGTTTGCAGATTTTGTATTGAGGTGCACACTGACGTGCACTTGGGTTGCTTGAGATATCTAGCAAGTTCATGCTAAGCATTCTGAACATAACATGTTACCACAATACGTTTCATAAATTGTGTAAGAGCCAATAACTAAGACTTGTTTGGTTTTGGTTGGCTTAGTATATTTGTAATAACATACTGATTAAACATATTGTTTACATTTGTGTATGGAGGTTCAGTGAAAGTTAAAGTTTACCCAGTTAGGCTCTCTGTAAAGTGTGTTTTCTTCTAATGTGCAGAAGGTGCATCTCGATGTGCAGATGGGAGAGCATGTTATTGATCCTAGTGCTGTCAAGGTAAAAGACACTGTTAAAGCAATGGAGTACACAATGAAGCACCTAATTGACCAGATCCAGTACATTAGCAAGCAACAACACTTCCAGAGGGTAAGCATGGAAATTGAACAGGCCGAGTATTAGGCTAGCTAAGTTAAGAAAGCTTAAACTAGAACCAGTGATAAACGTCTCTGTGTGTTCTAATACTGTGAGAATCATCTTAAGTGCAATTTAACTGAACTGTTACAGGAGCGTGAAGAAACATTTCGCCGAATGAGCGAAGAAACCAACGGAAACGTTCTGTGGTGGGCAATTATTCAAACCTCAATACTACTCACCGTTGGATTCTGCCAAATAAGAAGCTTGAAAAACTTTTTAATCGAAAAAAAGCTGGTTTAACTTCTTCTGGTCTTCTAGTCTAGTCTACTCTTGTACGACGCCATGCTTCTAACTTAGCTATCTAGCTAATTTGGTAAGAGCTAACTAATCAATTAAGCATTTCTCATGATAATGGTTTAAATAATCACATTAAATACTACTGTGTACAACCCGTGTGTGTGTCTTATTACCTTACCGATATGAAAAAGTCAGAGATAATAAAGAAATCAGAAGGGCTGTGGGTCAGTCAGATAGCCAGCTAGCTAGCTATGCTAACCACTAGTGGGCTAGTGAGGCTCGCGCTCGGGTAGCTACTGAGTTTTCCCGCGCAATCTTGGTCCCCGAACGACGTCACCGCAGCGGCGAGATGGCCGAGTAAACGGCCCGGCTGACAGGAGAACCGCGCCTAGTGAACCGACCTCCGCTTCGTAATCTACTGACACTGAAATACATTTAGTCTGTCATCGGCCTATTCTCGAGATAGCTGACAAATGAATTATGAACCCATGATTATTTTCATAAGTGGTTAAATAGCTAGGCTAGCAACCTCGAGTAGTTGTCAAGCTAGATTTCAGTGTACAGGAGCCTAGCCTAGCTAACGTGGTGCGTCTTAGCTGCTTCTGGGCCGACGGTGGTGAGTTGGGCCTCGGCATGCAACGAGTTTATTTTATAAATATTCAAGCTGTTTGTTTTTTACAATTTTTTCTAGTAATTACCGATTTTTACACTGTAAACTACGACTTTTTAAATCTACTGTGTCTAAAATGTATTTCACCGAACAGATAATGTCCAACTGGATATGCTGTAACTCGTGCTTTAAGTGTCCGGGAGCGGAGCGCCAACTGGCCGTAACGAGCTGTGGGCACGTTATATGCAGCGTGTGCTTCCCTAAAGGTAGTTTGGCCGGAGGGGCACAGTATATTCTCAGTTCTCAGTGTGTTTACTGAGATGTGTGGTAGGCGTGTGGTCCTCCTTGTGTTATTTGGCTACTGTGCATCCGTCCCAACTTAATCCTTTCAGGACAGAAAGGCGAATGTCTGATCTGCAAAGCAAAATGTCAGCTGTCTCCACTCTCAGACAAAGTAAGATCCCTTTCCCTTCAGTCCAGATTTATCAGTCCTGTGTCTACAACTGCAATTGTGTTTTTTAATATTAATTTTATTTTAGAGCAGCTCAGAAGTCAAGGCACTCTTCTCAGACATAGGAGCTACTGCAGCCAGATACTTCTTAGAGATTAGCAAGGTAACCCATAGTTGTAGTGGCTATGTCAAAATTTTAACCAGAATTTTTACCCTGACAATACTGGCATCACTGACATTAGACTCGTTTATCTAACTGTTAAGGTCTTACAGTTCCAGGCTAGACAACAGAAAAGGCTGCTAGCCTATTATCAACAGAGGGTAGGAGCTGTTTTTATTAGGCAGACTAATGTGTGATAGATGTCTGTCTTGGGTTTTTGGAATTTTCACTATGAAATTAGGTATTTATACATGAATAAATATACTTTGCTGCCTTAATTGTTGTGTTAAAAGGTGGTGTTTCATAATCTTTGCTTTAATAGAGTGAAAAAATGAAGGAGGCTGTTCTCAAAATGCAACAAGATATGCAACAAATGTCAAAGTAAGAATTTGAAGAGATATTATAATATGGCTTTGCAGTTATTCACTCTTTCGTGTATACAGATTTTGTTGTTTTTCCCCCCTCTCAAAGAAAAATTACAGAGCAGAATGCATATATATCAAAGTTAGAAGTCAGTCTTCAACAAAGGTAAGTTCTAAATAGGATAATAGCTCTGGTTCCTTTCTCTTAGCCTTAAGAAAAGAACATGAACAGTTTGTGTTTACTCTGGTTTGCCTCTGGTGAGCTGGTACTTTTTATTTCTATTTAAGAGTTTTGGATACGAAGATATTCAGGGTCAAAGTTGTGCAGGCAGCAGATGTTTCCTCTCAGTGCTGTACATTAGTATTTGCATTTACATTTCTCCCAGTTCCAGATTCAGGTCACAGTCAAACAAGGATTTCCATGCAGCCAGCAATTTCAAACCAGGTGAAGCAGAGTGTAGTCTACATATTAGGATATGCATGTAAGGGATGCATACTGAATTTATTTTCTTCAAAAGCATTTTTGTTTTAGTAGATCAGGGATTATTAAAATAGTCTGCTCTGTCAAGCTATGATGGAATTGAAATGGATGAAGTCAGTCATCAACTGAAATGCTTATAAAGTTCATCATAACATGCCTATGGTTCAGACCAGCCCAAATAATAAAGTTACATTCGTAAAATAGTCGACTCAAGATTGGCTTCAAAAATAGAAAAACTATCAGGATAGAAAATAAAATCAGTATATACACCATGTAATATGATATTTGCTTTGACACCAGAGGGCGCTATTGAAATGGAGACCTGATCATCTTACTTGTCACCTTTTTGCATAGTTTGAAAATCCAAACCTTTTTCCTCACCAGCGTCCTCAGTAACAAAAATTCCCTACTCCTCCCCAGTATCTTTGTCCCGCCAGCTATCCACCACAAGCCTGTGAGTACCAAGAATAGGCTGCATCATTTTCCTCTATAATGCACTGTTAATACGTGTGTGTGTGTGTGTGTGTGTGTGTGTGTATATGACAGTGAGTTTTTTGACAGAATAGTTTCTAGACATTCGGCATAATGTGATGTGTTGTAAAGCCTTCTCCAAATTGCCCTCAGTCTGCCAACCACCCCCCACCCCATTTTTGCCTGGCCTCAATGGCGGTAAATGGTTGACATATGGGCCGTGTAGCGCAGTGTTTGCCGTAGCGTCGGCGTAGGCGATCGGGGTTGTTTCTCCGGTGTTTCCTTCTGTCTCACCGTGGAGCCCTCAGCCCCGGAGCTGCTATCACAACAGTCCAGCGGTGCGAGGCAGGAAGGCGAGCCGTCCCACGTAAACCCACCGTATCCTGCCTCCATCCATCATCGTCCTCCATTAGCCCGTAGTTGTTTGGATAAGCTCAGCTCTTTTAGAGACGGCGACCACCGCCGAGCTACAGCAGAGCGTGGATGATGGTATAATGATCTGCACTGCTTACTTTTTGATATCTCCGCCGTGCATGCTTTTCCAAACAGTTTACCGTGCGGTCATGTGGCAACAATAAAACGAAGCCCTTGTAAGTGATGTCTAGGGCTGTGATTTGAAGCCCCCAAAACTTGATCCATAGGATTTAGTCCGATGAAAAAACCGCCCAGCTAGCTTTCATAACACAAGAGGGCACTACTGAATCATCTTTAATATGGATTGTGAACGTCAAGCAAACATACAAATACAGTATCTGTAATCACCTGTAATCCATTATTATCCATCAGAATTGAAACCATGGAAACTGAAAGAAGATTTTCCCATAAAGTAAGATTATTATAGTTTTTTAAATATATATATATTTGGTAGTTGCATATTTTGTTGAGTTTATTATCTACTTGTGAAACAATTTTAGGTTTTGTGTTATATTGTGTTACTAGATTACTGCAGTATTTGGATGGTATCAGTAACTCTAGAATCTGTGATTGTTATAGGTAACAAAAATGATCACTCGTTCTTTCCCATATAGCAAAATGTATTTCTGTCTCTTGTAGCCAGAAATTTCTGGAAGTCTTTCAAGACTTTGTGTCATCAGCCCACCACAAGATGGCCGCATAGGTGTGTCTGTATCAGTCGAATACTGTACCGCTTAATGTAGCAGATATATGTATTTTGTTCTTTGTTCTGTCTTTTTTTTCTTTCTGTTCTCTGTCACCCAACACTGGATGTACTAAAATAAGATGGTCTAATAGAAACCTCAGGCCAGCCTATGGTCCAGCTCTACAGATACACACACGTGTATTCACAGTGCACTGTTCTCTATTCTTAGGCACAGTCCAGCACAGAGCAGCCAACCTGGTCACTATGGGAAGCCACTTAGTTCGAAGTGCCACTGTCAGGTATTTTTCCAACATAAAAAAACTTGCTACATAAAGCAAAACTACGGTATTGTGTGTCTGTGTGCGTAAAAAGTCTCCTCTCTCCCTTACAGTAGACAATCCAGCGTGGGTCTGCAGGAGCCTGGATTGACCTCATCCAGCAGCGCGCCCTACCGCAGAACCTCTCCATGGGACTCGCCCGTCTTCAAACTGCCTCCAGCGTTCTCATACCCCTCCGTGTCATCTCTGGGACCTCCGCCTTGACATATTGTTACAACGATCTAAAAATGTTACCAGCAGCTATGGAATCGGATAGCTATTTTTTGCGTAGCTGCGCTACGAAGCTGAGAGCACGGCAGATGCGGTCCGGCGCAGGGCGTGATGTTCGGCTTATAGCTGCCCCGCGCGTAGGCGACCATGTGCGAGCGAACGGACACATGCATGCGTTTGTCTACTCAAAACAAATAGAACAATTTGTAATGTATCCTCTGCTGATGATGCAATGCTTTTTGATGAACTAGCGCTCGGGGGCATGAAATAATAACCTCTCCGTGTTTGCGCTGGGCTCCATAAACATCTCCATGTTTTCGGTAATCAATTGCAGACTGGGCATGTGTGGGCTGTGAATGTGAATTTTAATGTGGTTCACTGTGATTCACAGTGTGTCAGCTGCACCTGTGGATCTATCTGCACAGAGAGAATGTGTTTAATTTCTTGTGTTTTAACTCATAAATGGCATATCACTGAATGGTGTTGGCCGTAGTGTAGTGTTTGACTTATTAAAGTAATTGTAAGACCCTGCTTTTTTTGAAGATGCTTCTTTAATTTTACATTTTCTAAGATAGCGCAGAGATTGTAATAATGTAACTCAACAACGGCAGTCATAGATCTCAAACTCATCATCATGTCCTAAAAATTACGGCATCTAATTAGTATAACATGAAATTCACCGACATGAGGGAAAAAGACCCTGGGGATGCTCAGATTGGTCTCAAAAGTTGGGAGAACGTAAGGACCACTTTCTGAACACCAGCCTGTGCCTGTAAGTCATCCTCCAAAAATGAATCAAAGCGCTGTGTGAAGAGGCTTATTAAATGTAATTGTACCATCGCTCTAAATTGATTGTGTAACATGGCAGATCAGACATATTAGAACACTCAACACTTTATTTTTATTATTTCTATGCACCCTGAAGGTCTGAATGTCTCTTTTAATGATATGTAGTTCTGGCTGTCAATTCTACACTTTACACAGCGGGATGGCAAGCACTCAAGTGCAGTACTGTATGTGAAAATGATTTTTATGGGGTTGGTGTTTGAGACAATACAAAGTAGCTTGCGGGACCTGAAATCATTTGACATTTTTAGTTGCTGGAACTTATTTACCCGTCCAAGTTTTCCACTGATAACAAATGCAGGATTTGCTTCATAAAATGGCGTTTAGGTTAATTCAGGTAACTGGTTTAGTATTCTAAAGAGGTCCGTACAGTGTCCCTACATAAAAGATAAAACACCGTGGTCCATAACTCGAAATGTGTTGGACTGGAGTTTCCTTAGAATTACTCAACATAATGCCACATAGATTTTTTGCATTATGTGATATTGATTTATTGTTTACTTTGATTTACTGTTTACTATCACACAATATTACAAGTCCCCTAATTCTTTACTTAACAGTGTATTTCTGTCTTACCTCTGCATGTAAGGTTTGCTGTGGTAATGACACATCTGGTTGCCGTTTTCCCCTGACGTGGTGGTATACTTTGGTGTGTGTGTGTGTGAGAGAGTGTGTGTATGTACAATAATCACTTCCCACAATTACTACAACAGGGTACAAAAAATCTTTGTAGGCAGTTAAATTTCCAGGCTGCTCACCTCTATGGAATGCAAAGGAAACTCACAAACTAGTACCTGAGGTTCGGAAAAGCAGCCTCAAACTGAAACCTGAAGCACTAGAACCTAGAAACTTCTGGGAATCAAGTTGTACCATAAATACACTCAAAAGAAAATGTGGTCATGCAATTTATTACTATGAAATGTAACTTAATACAATACAGCAGACATTGTACAATACTGATGGGGTTTTTTTTTGCAGAAACCTCTAGAGGGCGCTAGCTAGTGGAAGAGGTGAGCAAAGTAGTACATGCTGTAATGGTAAAGCTGAGGTATCAGCAGCCAGAGGCTCTGTCAGCAGCATATGCATATACACCCCCCCCCCCTCCACACACACACACACACACACACCTGGTGCTCATTAGTGTCCATATGCTGAGAGATAGTCTATTGTACTGGTGTATGCTAACCCCTCCAGCCTCTGGCTTTGGGGTTAAACAACACAAATCACAGGCAGTTAATATAACTTCAAATCTGAACTGCCTTCAAACCGGCAATCTGAGCCGTAGTATGACAGGAACAAAATGTCTTCTCAAAAGTTAGCATGGCAGCACAATGCTTTTTATGGCACTGCTACAAATCAAGACAGCGGGCATTAAGTTACATGTGGCTATGGCTAACTACAGTTTGACGAGCTACTCAAGTGGCCGTAATTGAATGCAAGGTTACATATGTTTGGCTTATGAAGTTTGTTCAGGCAGTGGGGAGATTAAACAAAGGCTTAATTGTATTTTACAGATGTAGAGATTGTATTATGCGGTTCATTAAAAAAACTTGCAATTGAGTAATTCTGCTATTAGGATAAAGCTATTCTTGACAGTCAAGATGAAGCACATTCAATGTGAGAGGTAGGCTCCCACAACCTGATGCACACGACCCTGGGCCCAGTGTTGGACTAGAGCGTTTGTAAAATAATCCACTAAAACATTTCTCAAGTAATAGTTTTAATATAGGTTACTTATTATTAATGATTGAGAGCAATTTCTTACAATCATACATTGCCACCCTTCTTTCAAATAAAGATTTTTTTGCCTTTTATGCCAGCTTTTAGAGAATAAAATAAAGGGAGGGCAACAAATTAATGTTATATTCAGTAATATTTTAAACTACAGGCTTCCATTGGCAACAGCAGTGATCCCATAACCATTGAAAGCTCTAATGCTTCTTTGCAAGTTGATCCAGAGGCCTAGTGTGTTTGTTCAAGCAAGGACGACTTTGTTAATCACTTTTACTTTAGTCAACAGACTTAGGACAAATATAATATATTCGGAGTGTCTATTTGCACCCGGGTACAAGTAGCATTTGCCACACAGCGAGGCTATTTTCACCCCTTAATTAAAAAAAAAAAAAGCGAACCCATCTGCGCATGTCTACCAATGAATGCGCGGGAGCGAAAAGGCGCAAATTCAAAGGAACCGAAACGGAGACAGTAGGAAACGGTAAGCAGAATTTGGTTAATAGTTATGTATAAAAGGTCCATCACTCAATTTAACTTTACATTTTAAGATATATATTTAAGAAATAGTGTGAGAATTATTATCCAACGAACACTGATATATTTTTGAGCTAATAGGAGCATAATAGTGGCGAACGTAAAGTGTTACCGGGTGGGGGGTGTAAAATGGACACAGCGAGAAAAAAAAGACAGATTTCAAGTGTGCAGAAACAGTCTAAATAGTCGTTTGAACTAACCTAGTGAAAACCGGGACATTAAATGATTTTTATTTTTTGCCGGGACCGAATATTAAAAAGAAGGAAAACCGGGACAAACCGGGACAGCGACGTGAAAACCGGGACAGGTGGCAACACTAACTGGCGCTACAGAGCTTGGAGGCAGACACAAACGCTGAGGAGAGCGAGATTTATTAAGAGGAATGATCATGATCAAAGTCGTTCAAACAGGCAGGGGTCATAACGGGCGAGCCATCCAGGTTTGACAAATAAACAGGCATGACGATACTAAGAATTAAACTAAGACACCGAACGAACACTTTAAACCAAACACGGGGTAAACGCATACAAACTAGAAAATCAGGCTACAGAAAACACAGACGACTGAGCAACGAAATGAGTAGAACTCACAGACCAGGAAGCGTAGAACACTGAACAAAGAGCATGAATAACAAGAGCACAACACGACCAAAGAGCATGAATAACAAGAGCACAACACGACCAAAGAGCATGAATAACAAGAGCACAACACGACCAAAGAGCATGAATAACAAGAGCACAACACGACCAAAGAGCATGAATAACAAGAGCACAAACTAACCAAATAGAACAAAACAACCAATAACCGATAAGTGAAACACTGGGACTATAAATACACAGAACTAAACTAGACACACAGGTGAAGACACTGATGACACGGGCGTGTCAGACGAGGGGAAACCATGGAGACAGACACGCAGGGAACAACACAGACACAAGGACAGGAACCCGAAGTGACAGAGAGGGGGGTGTAGCCCTACGTGACAGTCGCATTGCTATCTTACAAAAACAATTTTGTCCAGTCTATTTTTTGAGTTTTGTGTAAAATTATATAACTTTGTCTTTTTGTTCTCTATTTTTGTGTTGTTTCAGTACACACAAAGGACATGAATGTGTATAACAAAAGATGTACAGTCCTTTTGAATTAAGGTTTTTGCATGACAGAGTCAATATGCCAGACTTATAATGTAATGACTATTTTATATAAGCTAATATTTGTGTTTTCTCCCAAGAAGGAAGAAAAGCTAAAGAACATTTGTGAAGGATACTCCTTCGACAGTTGTGAGGAATTCCAGAGAGCACTGAGATTATGGAGTGAAGAGGGCTACCATCCAATGCACAAAATTAAAATTTATTTAAACATGATGTAAATAATAAAAACCCCAATTTATTTCTTTAAAAAATGTACAAACCATCCAGAAAAAATGAATTAGTCATAGAATCTGTCTTCTGCATTCTGTGAAATTAAATAAAATTAAAGAGGCTGATAATGTACTGGCAGGAAGAATATTTGTATACATCATACTGTAACGCTGGCGACTGGGTGAAGGACGAGACACAGAATCCTGTTCGCTACAGACGTTACTTTATTTGTCTTTACACATATAGCGCAGACAGCGCACGTTTAACACTCATATAGAGACACGTAGACTCAAACAACGACGAGCACAAGACACTGCGTGAACGCACATTAAATAGACAAACTACATAAACCCCACATGATGACGAGACGAGCCACAGGTAAAACGAATTATCACAGGACGCAACCGCACCCACGGAGATCCACTGACGCAGACGACGTAAACACACGCCCAAAGGGAGGGGTCGGGGACCATAACGTGACACATACAATGTGGTGTACATATCAGGGTGCTACAGACAGATATTAACTTGTGTTACATTTTGTTTTAACATTATTTATCACTGGCAGTGTATATTACATGTAGTATTTACCATGTGATTACTGCCATTAGCGGTAAGCGACTTAGGATAATTAAATTGCTATTTAAATTCTAAGCATGGTAAAGAAAAAGACTCACAAGTGAAAAACAAAATTCAAACAGGTCTACCCCATAACCCCAAATAAAAGTATCTTCACTTCTTGTAAAATAATTTGTAAGTAAAATGGAACACAAAAGAATAGTACTAATCTTTGATAAATCAAAATGTTGGGTGCAAATAGTACACACTGCTACGTATAGCCGGGTGCAAATAGCACACACTGCTGCATATACCCGGGTGCAAATAGCACACACTGCTATGTACACCCGGGTGCAAATAGCACACACTGCTGCATATACCCGGGTGCAAATAGCACACACTGCTATGTACACCCGGGTGCAAATAGCACACACTGCTGCATATACTCGGGTGCAAATAACACATACTGCTGCATATACCCGGGTGCAAATAGCATCTGCCTATAATATTTCACTCTTAACGAAACGAAACACACTGAGTCAAGTAGTAAGAACATTAAAGAGAAAGGATAGAGGGGTGGTTTGCCTTAATGCAATGATAACAGAAAATAAGAATCAGACATAACCACATAAGACACAGTGACAGAAGACATAAAAAAGAAAACCCATTCAATAACCACAAAAGAACAACATTTTCAAAGTAATATGAAGGCAAACATGGTGCTTCATAACCACTTCAAATGATACCACGCAGGCAACAAAGCACCAAACACACACACACGCACACACACACGCACACACACACACACACACACACACACACACACACACACACACACGGCTTTCTGTGTACCGCATGAAAACGTCCACGCCATTAAAGAACATCACACCAGACTATTGTTTTGAAGTCAAACACGCAGTCATGCACACTGTGACGTCCAATTCAGCATGGAAATGGAGGGGATTTTGAGTTTTTTTGGACCGTGTCTGGGGAAACTGGATGTAACAGTGTTGATATTTAGACGTAAGTAAGTCTTGGCTGGGTGCAAGTAGACCTATCAAATAAAGCACACAGGCACCTCGCCAACAAAAACATCAGGAAACAATGTGTCAAGCTTCCCTAAATTATGTAGTCCCCCAAGCTTTGGCACTGAAGTGTACAATTATCATCTGATTATGAATCATTTGGTAAAAAACTATTCAGTAGACACATCTTAAATCCTAATATCTTAATGAAGTGATGTTGGGTTGAAATACATGGGTGAGAACCCTGATGTGCTATATTCTGTTTGCTAGTACACATCCTCTCTCTTTGACTCTCTGTATTTCCTTTTTGCAGTACATGACAGATAATGGACGCATGTGAATGGAGGGTGATTATCATCACTTTACTTGTCATGATTTGCCCAAACCGGTAACTCGCAGTCGTGTGTGTATTTCCTTTGTTGCTCATGGCAACAAGGGCCATTCCGGTAGCGTGTCTGCTTTGTGGAACCATCCAGCTTTCTGAAAGGGACAAGGTGTGAACAGACACTATTGTACATGTGAAATGTACATGAACTCTTGGGCTTCGGAGGGATTTGGGGTAATTTCCTGCACCGCGTCCTTCGAGAGGGAAGTTCAGCCTATGGGCGAGCTGTCATTGTGTCATGCAGAAGAGAGAAAAATCGAAATTAGACCTTTCTTTTTGTACAGCCTTGGGGCGTACAAATGAGACGTGCCACCTCGGAGAGATAAAGGAAGCGGTTCCAAAAGCCATTATTCAACGCTCTGGCCGTTTTATAAGACTGAGAGCCTTTGTGTAACTGATGGCAGTGAGATGATTTACACACCAAAGTTATGACCGCAACATCTTGAATCACTTATTCACAAACAGGTACGATTTTTCCCCCCACCGTTTTCCACTCCGTGTTGTGTTGATGTTTTTGTTTTGGCTGTCAGTAAAGCTCAAAGGTATTAGAGTAACATTTTCTCAAAGTAACCCTGTGGAGCTTGATTCATAATGTAATAAATTACCAAACGTATCCAGTGACAAAGAGACGCACGTGGCTTCAGCCTAGAAAGAATTTGTCAGTATGTTCCTAAATTACATTTATAGTATACTACAAAGTACTGAATGTGAAAGTATTGTATGATTCATGTTATGGCAATTATTTTATCAACCTCCACTTCCTAGCCCCAAAAACTCCTGTATACTGTGTTGTACAGTGAAGTTATAAACAGCCCTGAAACTCTGGGTCATACAGCTGTTTTGCATGGGCTGTTTGCTGTTCCCTCTTCATTAACCACTGCTGTTTAATGTCTCCTGTTGGCCCCCTAACAAAACTTGTCAACCTGGGTAATAATAGGTCCCTTATCATCAGCTACACTGTATGCATGATTTTAGCTACAGCTGTGATCCATCAGCGATGTGCAATTAGGCAAGTGAAAGACAACTTATGTGGCCCTGACCTGCAGTCCTTTGAGTAATTACAGGAAATAAGCTAAACTAAAAGGACGCGCTCGGAAAGCCGTGTTTAATGCGAGCAACGTGTTGTACCACCTGCTGAGTACAGTACGACCCGGACGTGTGTCTACGCCGCTCTGCTTTCTCTCAGAGCGAAGAGGAACCTTCACGAAAGGGCAATCTAGCTCATCCTCGAGTCTGTGGACCTCCTGAGTGGTAACAGGGCGGGTCCCTGCAGACCGATGCGTGATTGGAGGGGTCGGGGGTGGGCGAGGAGCAGGTAAGGACCGGAGGAGCGCTCTAGCACGCTTCCTCTCCGTCTGCACATGCACAGATGTCCCGCATGCGCACGTCTTTGATGACCCCGTTTCATCCCGCGCTTGAGTGATGTCAGCAGGGCTGCGGAGAGATTCCGTTCCTCTCGGGCCGCTCGGCAGGATGCGTAAAGAAAGGCAGAAAGACAACACCGAGATTAGGCTGCTTTTGTCACGGTCCTGTGGCAGACTTTAAAGGCCTTGGCTCCAGTCCCATCTTGCAGATCCCCACCCCCCTCTTTTCGTCTTCTCTTTCTTTCTCTTCTTCTGTTTTTGCATCCCTCCCTTTTCTATGAGCAAGGTAAACATTTAAAGGGAATTGCTAGTGCACATTATTGCAGAAGGGGGTGTTTTTTAATTTTTTGGTCTTTCAAACAGTGGCTTTGTTGCAGAATGGACCATTATGACTGTTTGAAAGGAGAAGGAGAAACGCAAACAGAGGGCTCATTCTCTGAAAGGAACAGCCAGGTATTCCCAGGTGCTGCCTTCACAGACGCATAGAATTTCTGTTTCGGGATGTCTGCATGAAGACGAGCTCTCGTCAGCACACCAACAGTTGTTCATGTCAGAACAACGTTTAGACGAAAGTTCCTAATTGCAGTTCTCGGGTTGCATTTATTTTCCAGTATTTAGAGAAATCTATGTAACACCCATTTAAAAAATATATAATTAAAAATCATTTAAATGTAGATCGACAGTGACTGTAGTTCTTCATGAAATATGTTTGACTTTTCATTATCGAGATGAAGAAAGGACACTGGAAAGGGGATATTGACATTCCACGGTCTGTTGTTCGTGATTTACCATTATTCTTGCAGCGACAGATAAGATTGAAATTGACGTATTTGCTGATTACAATGCAAACGAAATGAACAGCATTTTTGAGATTCTTTAGCTTTTTATACTTTCTCCATTTAATTTTTTTACACTATGACAAATAAAACAATAATCCAAAAAAGATTTATCATCATTTTATTGGCAGTGATAAAATGATTTTAAATGGTTCAATGTGACAACATGTAACATTTTTGAAACATAAAGAGATCAGACTGTACAAGATTGTCCATACAAAGATAACTAATTACTTTTGTACTTTTAAACAACACATAAATATTTTACACTTGATATATGCTACATAGCTTACATTGCAGCTATAAAAGAAAGAGACATTTACTGAACTTGTTTTTGGCTCAAAACATTTATGTAATGCCCAATTTAAGGTAACAAAAATATTGCTAGCAAATAAATTAACTACAACATGTTGTCTTTCAGGTCTGCTAAAGCCAGATACGATTATTTCCATTTTGGGTTTCTTCCTAAAATGACATGGGCCAAGATCCTAAAGATTTTCACTACTCAAAACAAATACTGGGGTAAGTGCATTCCCATGGACTCTAACGCTCTACTACAGTCTGCTCAGCCATTACTGTGACCGTCTGGGTAAACACAGAACAAGGTGAGACACTGGGCTGGGATCGGGGTTCTCTCACACTCCTTAGTGTGGAAAGATGTGTTTTAGTCTGATCTGAAGCAATAATTCCAACTTTATTCTCTAAATCTTGAAGGGCTGCTATTATCTGGGCAGTCGGAGGCATTTTTTTAAAGCACAGTTTCCATATAGTGGTCAAAGACAGAAATAAAAGGAAAGCCCACCTGAGCCAAACCTGGAATTTTGTGAATTTGTGTGGTACCTCAGATGATTCTGGATATACATTCCTTACCTAAACCTTTCTAAGTAACTTCACCAAAATCTGTAGTACATAAAATGACCATAATTACTGTCTGGGACAACAGGCATGTCTGTTTTCTTTTTCCATCATGTGAAAAAAAGATGCTTAAATAGAACAATTTGCACATCTTTGTTATGAAAATTTGTGTACCAAAGACAAAAGTGCCACTGATATATTAAACCAGACATACAAACTCTTGCAAAAATAATGTATACGTTAAGGTTCTCATGCAATCATCTAGCTCTGAAATGCTTAATGGGGTCCAACAAATATGTCCTGGGCATATAAAGATTCAGAGAAAACCTCTCTACACTTAAAGCACCTAAACAGGCAGGTAACTCTGATTAAAGTGTGGAAACACAAACAGCTGCCACTGAAATGTTCTGCCTATTGAAACTGAACCATCTGGGCCCATCCACAGAGTCGGTGAGTATATAGCTGGACTGACAATGGGGTGGTGCACACGGCTGTAAAGATGAAGCTCAATGTTCACAATGTGTTGTGAGCCAAAGAGACTGTACATTCACTTTTATCTTTTAACCGTGTATGTTGTGGGTTGCCTGAAATATAAAATAGATTTTTTTTTTCTCTGTTATGTTCAGTTTTGTTTGTTCGAAACACGTCGGGCTCATATAGTTTGTTCCTTGCCGTGGCCCATATCTCTTCTGCGGTAGCATTATTCTGATATCCAGTATGGAAGTGTAGAATGAACTGACTTGTCTCAAATGTACACACGCCTGTACACTCCAGATACTGGCTGTAGAAACATGTAGAGTTATTCTGGCTCAAAGGTGGCGGAGGTTCTGCAGGTCCAGACCTTACGCTGGAGAACATGGACCAGGAGCGGGGAGGGCCTGGGCCGCCCGGACGGAGGCTAACACTGGTAGTGAATGTGCTGGTGCTGGTGGACCTTCCCGTCCACGTGTGAGTGGGTGTGCGTGTGGATGTCTGTGAAGATCTTTGGGTAGATCTTCGGCGCACCGTGGGCCAGGAGTAACTGGTGCTGCTGTTGAGTGAGGTACTCCTCGTAGGACACGGATCCCACCACGTCCTTGTCTGCGCCCGGGGGGGCGCGCTCGCGCGGGGGCGGGCGGTGCCCGTTGGGCAGGGCCTGGGCCGACACCGCCGCCCCCGAGGAGCAGTGCTTCTTGGACTGACAGAACCACAGGAGCACGGTGCCCAGGATGAAGACCACTCCGGCGGGGATGCCGATGATGACGGGCCAGGGGAGGCCGGGGGAGGACACGGTGGGGATCGGGGAGAAGTGGGGCTTGTTGTCTGAGCAGGAAAACCAAAAAAAAAAAGTTAAAAAGTTAATCCAGAAGAATCAGACACCTAGCATGCTAGAAAGCATGTAGACACTGTATTCATCTGCCATGAGGCTTCAAGACGACGGGACGGCTGGTGACACCGACCTGGTAGCACGGTGAGGAAGGCACTGCGGAAGCTGTAGCCCATGGTGTTGGCCCCCAGGCAGATGTACATGCCCGCGTCCTCCTCCTTGGCCCGCGTGATGAGCAGCTTGTTGAGGTAGGAGCCGTCGGGCCGGGACCACACCTCGCCGGTGGGCAGCACCACGAAGCGGTGGTCGCCCACCTCGATGGTGGAGTTGTACTTGCTCTCGTCGCCGGGCTCCACCCGCTTCAGCCACTGTATGACGGGCTTGACGTCGCTGCGCACCTTGCACTGGAAGGAGGTGGTGCCTCCGTAGTCCACGGTGGTGTTGACGGGGTGCGTGCCGGTTAGGATGGGCTTGGAGTTTGTGCGCTCTTAAGAGAAGAGGAGAATGACCAACAAAACTTTAATGTGTATTAAATCAGAAAAAAAGTGACATTTTTAGTCCTGTTAAATGTCTTTCTAAAGGTAATCGGTCTCTGTGAAGACAGAAAAGCCACATTTTGCCAAAGGGAGAGCGAGTTCATTTTCCCTCTCCTTGGCATACAGGTTTGTGGAATAGTGCTCGTAAGTCAGCAGGCACAGATGGGACTTAATCGAGAGCAGATGGCAAATGAGATGGATGGAATCCTTTTTTCTCTTCTCTCTACTCATTTTACCACTCAACACTAACTCTGCTGTACCACTGCACAGTAAACCAATCTATCCACTTAGTAGTGTTGAAGCTATTGGTTAAGCTTTACTAGGACGCCATTAAGTGGCCGACCAGTTTCACCACTAACAGCCGAATCTCATCATCTACTTCAGCGATTCAAAACTCCGTCTCCCTCTGCCCAGATCATTAAGCTCACACAACGGCGCCGAAACATTATTAGACAGGTACAGGAACACAAGCAGGCGACTCACGGATGACTTCCACATTGTAGGTGGCGTTGATCTCTCCGGCCGGGTTGGACACGTGGCAGGTGTACTTGCCGCTGTGTTCGGGCATGAGGTTCTTCAGGCTCAGGGTCCACTTCTTCTTCCTGCCCTCACCCACCTCCTCCGGCGTGAGGGGCCTGTTGTCCTTCAGCCACACGATGTCGGGCCTGGGGCTGCCGCTGGCCGCACACTTGAGGCGCACCGAGCTGCCCACGGGCCGGGCTATCACGCGCTTCCTCATCTTAGCTGGCTGGGTGAAGCGGGGGCTCACTGCAGCGAAGGGAACAGAACAAGCCAAGGTTTAGTGTGTGTGTGTGTGTTACAAAAAATGTGTGTGTGTGTTACAAAAAATTAAAAATACAACATGGTGGGAAGAGACAATGGTGTATCGCCTCTAGTATGGTGTTTAGGTGTTCTTATGTTACTAAATCTGATCGTGGCTCTTAATAAGGAATAAGAGTTGATGGAATTTCAAAGTAAACATCTGAAAAAGAGAGACCACCTATAATTTCTGTATATGGTTTTTAAGAAAATCCCTGAGCTGTGCCACTTGAACACACATTCACACATGACGTTTATGCCAACTCAGTAATTCTGCAGAGCTTAGGGTAACAAAAAGTGAGAAGTGGGCCAGAGTTTGAGATTTTCCATATAGGCATTGTATGTTTTCCACAACACCGATAATGTTACAATGAAAATAGCCCACAAAGGGGCTGAGGCAAAGGAGCTTCTGGCAGGCTTGTATTTTAGTGAGTGAATCGCCACCACGCGAGGGCAGTTTGACAAAGCAAACAGCGGGGGCGCCGAAGGCTCCGTGCCACTGTTACTCGCCCCTCTGTTTGCCCTCGCAGCGGAGTCCGAACAAATGGCAGGAAAGAAAACACGATGGTGAACACGGCCCCGGCGCTCACGCCGGCCTGTGGGCGCACTGAGGGGCCTCCGCTCTTTGACTGGGCCCGAAAAACAAGCGGGGAGGGCCATCGTCGCAGGGACTCGACGCCCGCCGTCACGTCCCAGGACGGAGGGGAATGCTGCCCCCCCCTTTTACTTCTCACTTAAATAGCCTGCTCTTTGGCTTGTCAAATGCAATTACCAAAGCAAACACTGGGTCTATAGTTGGGGAAGCATGTGATACTCAGGGCAGGATGGGGGGGGGGGGGGGGGGGGGTTTGAAGAGGCACTGAACAGAACTACAGGCCTCACTGCCCGTCCTTGTCTCTGGAGATTACCCCGTTTAGCGCGGGCTGTCAGACCAAGGTTTGATGGGAAAATAAAAAGGCACCAATTCAGCATATACAGTAAGTGGCCTTATTTTATTTAGCTGCCCCCATTCCTTACGAACAACTGCACATGTACTTCTAATTATTTGCAGGGAAAAACACCACTTATGGTTATAAAGAGACGAAAAGGCATTTGTGTCAGCATTTGTAGCACAAATTCTCTTTTTGGAGTTGCACAGGCTTGGAAATAGAAGACAACAGTGTTCCGCCAAAGCTGCTCATGAAACACTCAGAGAGAGATAGAAAATAATTCCACCTTTCTTGGAAGCAATTAAAGGCTAAAATTAAAGGCAGAGGCGAATCAAAGGGGGCTCAGAGGACTCCTGCACCTCACCCAGTTTCCCTGATGGCTCGGGAGGGTTCTCTGCATCTCCTGGAGGATCATTCCTACCCGAAATCGAATCTTCTGTGGAAAGAGAGAAAATATAAGCAATATAAGTCATGGAAGCCAGCATATGAAAACAGATATTCACATCACAAGTCAGTGTAGTATATACACCAATGCTTCTGTGATAAGGCAAAAATTGACCTGTAGGAGTGAAACAAAAGCATAAACCTTGCTCGAGATAAATCTCAGAAAACTCCTGATACAGCATCCAAGAGCAGCGCTATAATTCACTCCACCATGTGCAATACGACCGCAACATGTTAGAAAAATGTTTTCAGGACTTACTTATTTTTTTTTACAATTTCCCTGCAAGATTTGTAGACTACACTGACAGAGACACTTTCAGAGAAAGCTTCCACTACAAACGCCATCGTGTAAGTGAAATGGCGTTTGCTCAGGAAAAAAAAAAACACAAGAGACCCTCATCCCCCAAATATGAATAAGTAATCAAGTCAAAAGTAATGAAAACAAAGGCCACAGATCCGTGATGAGGCTGTGTGTAATTCAAAGGCTTAAACCTAATTGCAGCCTAAATGAGTTGGGTTCCTAAATGCCAGCTTCAAGAGGTGAGTCGCGAGGGACCGAGATTGAAAAACGAGAGTGGAAATTTGGGGCCCTTCTGCTCCGATTACATCCCCTCCCCTCTTTCCCGCTCATCCGTCCCCCACATGACTGGCATTTTCCCGGGCTGACGGCTCTTTGAACCTGTCGGCAGGCTGGTCTGATCCGAGGGCGTGCGCGCTAACACTTTTGCGGGGGTGGCTGCGGGCTGAGCGGAGGAAAGGCTTGTGCGTTGGAGCTCGTGGCTTTATTAGCGTGCTCCAAAATCCCTGTGCACCCTTCGTTGAGCCCCACCGGTGTGAGCTGCCATCCCAGTCACTGGCTTTCTTGTTTCACTGCAGTTTTTATACTCATTGGAACAATTATGCAGAAATTGTCATTGGACCGTTAGCAACTGATTCTGGCCGTGGCCCGAGGACCTGCTCAATGCTTGTTGCATGTATGTTTAGTATCTTTCATAAAGCTGCTCGTCAAGGCCAAAACAGCAGTTTGGTCCCTATGGTCAGATCGCGAGCCAGTTTTCAAAGTTGAACCAACATGTATGTATATATTCTCGTGCGAGCTTGTAAAATGCTGACATAGCCTGCACCGGGCAAAACTCAACTTTGATTCATGAAAAGTCAACAGAGCTTTGAGACGCGAGGGTTGTCAGGTTTCTAAGCGAAACAAACTTCTGTTTCCCTTTCATTAAGCAGGAGCGACACTGTGGCGTGCTACATTTCACACGTCGCCTGGCCTGGTGGCCCGGTCGCTCTGAGTGGGGTCGGTGTGGCGGAGCTGTTTGGATAACCCTCACGCATGTTTTCTTTCACATCTGCCGCGGAGATGGCTGCAGAAAACCGGGCCTTGTTCTGCGGGAAACCCAAGCGCTGGCCAAGACCAGGCTCTCCGCCACGTTCGCGGCCGTCAGGGGCTCTCGCGGTGGTGGGCCGACGAGTAGGTACCCTCCCCTTTGGCCGGACTCGCAGCTCCGAGAGTCTCCGTGGATTCTGGCTGAGGCCAACGAGCCATGTCCCTCTTCGAATATGAAACGTGCAATTTGGCTCTGTGGAGTCTGTCAGGGCTAGCAAAAAAAAACCCCCTCGGCGTCAGAGATTTATGCCTCTCGTTTTTGCTCAGCTTGTGACCTCCCGCACTGGCTGGAGATCCAAACGATGACTTCACCGAGGCCATGTCCCTGCGTGCACCTTCAGGAACCCGAAGAGCACGTCCAGTTGACGTGACAAATGGGGTGCTTGGATCCCAACATGCTAATGCCATCATCACCTTCTGGGTCTCTGGTCAAGTCCACGGTGGAAAACAAGACAAGAGTGTGTTTCAGGCTATTTGTATTTTGCAAGGGGCCTTAAGAGGAGAGGCGACTCAAAAGGTTAGCGTCGGTCATTGGCTTTGATTTACTCAATTCCAGCATGCAGCTTATGGAAACCATTACTGATTCTGGTGCTACACAGCTTCGTATTAGCAGCCAGCTCCAAACGGTGAAAATTTATGAGCCGTGATCACAGCAGAGACGTTACTGACTGCAGTCATACCTGGGAATGAATAACACTGGAAGGTTGACAGATTCACTGCCTGTCGAGTGTATTTATGTTCAAATTCACAAATGTATCTTTGAGGCGCTTATACGTTTGTGGCTAGAGAGACATTACTTGTGTTAGCCCAATAACTTTTCACAACCAGGCCAAATATTACCCTCGCTCTGTACCTCAGTGCCACAGTTGCGGAGTGACAACACCTTTGGTAATTCAGTTCAACCATGGTCACAGCAGGTTTCTCTGGAACTCTGAGAATGACTTGCTGTAGTAAGGGTCTAGCATTCATAAAAACAAGCAATGCTCTGCATGGCTTTCACTTCTTAAGACTTGCTGCAGCGCTAAAACAACCACCAAACTTCACTAGTAATTCTAAAATCACCCACTTCCTTCTGACCATCATCTCATTTTGACCATAGGTGCTTACAACAAAGTCCGCAAACACACACAAATCGAGATACAAATGTATAATTCAGCATTTAAAAAGAGTTTCTGAAAGGTACAAATGGCTATTGACATCATTTACTATATTACTATAGAGGCTCTGTCTGTGAGTCCTTCCATAACGTCACCATCCTCCTGACCCTCAGGCGTTGCTGATTACCTACTCTATGTCTTGCTTTGGCAAAATCCCTGACAGTCTGTGTCTGGCCGCTGCATGATTCCACACTTTGCCCGAGGAGCATGAGAGAGCTTTGATCGGGCTTTACTTGGTCCAGCGGAGGCCTGACCCTACATTAAGTGTTTCCTTTTCTCTTTTCAGGATTATCGGCACAGAGGGAGACGATGACGACTCCGGCCTGCGCTGTGTTCCGCCTCAGGCTCTTATGAATCTAGAATAACAACAAGACTCATGCAGAGATTTGATTTGTCTCTCCTAAAGGCATTTTTGTATGTGTCTATTGTTTAAATGTACAGATCACTGAAGCCAGGAAAAAAAGTAATTATATTCACAACGTGGAGAAAACTTTATAACTATATTCAGATTAGAAGAAAAAAATATCTAAAGCAATAAGATTTTAAATTATATTATATTATATATTATTTATATCTCCTGGCTGTCCTGTGAACGCCTCTGTATCCTCCCAGAAGAGCTAGAAGAGGTGGCTGGGGAGAGGGAGACCTGGGCCTCTTTGATTAGGCCACTGCCCCCCGCGACTCGAACCCGGATAATCGGATGAAGATGGATGGATGGATGGATGAGGCAATAATACTTGAAAATATCATTTTTTGGGTGTGTTCTTTATGCTGGGGATTTGGGGATTTGTTCTTTATGCTGGCAGACATGAGTGTTGAGCCTGCATTACACCACCTCCTGCTGCACATGGTGTGTGGCAGTGCTGGGGGGTGGGTGTTGGGGGTCCTGCATGGGCCCCTGACTGAAGCATTATCCAAAGAGGAAAAAAAGAAAAAACAAAAACCGTTGGCAGATATTTCAGTTGCAACCTTGACCACACACATGTGCCAACCTGTCCTTTCAGCAAACCATCACACGGAGCGCGTCTCAAGACCGAACATGTGACAGCGCAGGCGTGGCGTCTAAACACAGCCTCAGACAGAGCGGCCATGGCATCTACAAGGCATTCTGTGGTCTTTAAAGGCCTCCTGAGACACTGACCTTCCCACAGCAGCCACACCGTACCGGCACTAGGGGGCGATGCCGTGCGAGCAGGCCTTGTCCGAGAGTGAAGAGGAACTCCAACAGGGTAGAGCTGGATTAAACGCCTGTGAAGACTGCAGGCAGCACTGAGTTGTGTTATGTCACAGCCTATTTCCACGTCACTCTTTCTGGCAGCGTGACATGCAGTTATCTTTCCCCTGCTTTAAAAACCATTTCCTCTTTTTCAGCTGCGGTCATTACACAGTGTGCTTAAAGGCAGGTGAACATGTGGCAATTGAGCGGTAAATGACAGCTTTGATATATTTTAGTGGGTTACACTGGGAGAGTCAAGTATCATGTTCTGCACATATCCGCAGTAAAAGTTCCCGACTGGTTCCCTTCTCGCAGACCCCAGTGTGCAGCAGCAGTGGGAAAGAACATTTTCCTCATGCCTGCGTTTGGCGCCTGCTTTACATCACGATCGCACCTCATTTGTACGCAGCAAAATATGATAGTGGAGGAATTTCTAAAGAAATGTGGACTGGTATGCATAGGCTACTGAACAAAAGCCACGTATCCCCGAACATCGCAAGCTCTGTGAGTCCGAGTTGGTGTGTGTGCGAGGTGAGCCCCCAACAACTGTACCAAAAGGAGTTTGTGATCTTTCCAAGCTGAATTGGGATTGATGACGGCAAAGAAAGTATCCTGGTTATAATCTAAATGATTTACGTAAGACGGTTTCACAGCATCGCAGCTCCAATCCCAGGTTCTAATTCCTGAGAAATAACTAAAAAATATATAATTTTACTATAATCAAGCAATCAGCTAGCATGTTGAACAATGTTAAGAACAAAACCTCCTTTTGACACCACAAGAATAACCTGGTAGCCAAATGTCTTTATGCCTAGCGGTCGGTGGCATGTTTTAATGCTCCTCCTTCGCAGTAAACTGTGAAGACACAAACACGTTTGCCCGAAGGACGCGTGGGGAGATTCGCAGCGTGTTTGGAAGGGGCTGGAGCTGAACCCCACCCGCCTGCTTCTGGGCACCACCCCCATCCTCCACCTTAACCCTCTTGTCCCAGCTGCCTCCGTGTAACTCTAGCAAACATCAAGGACAGGATGGCGCTTTACTGAATTAACATATCTCACATATTGATCGCAAGGAGCTCCCTTTGAAACGGACACCTCCGCCCCTGAACTTTGAACTCGTGCCTGCTACGCCCCAAACTGTTTAGAAATAAAAAGCCTCCTTAAA
Source organism: Brachyhypopomus gauderio (assembly GCF_052324685.1). Taxonomy (NCBI): domain Eukaryota; kingdom Metazoa; phylum Chordata; class Actinopteri; order Gymnotiformes; family Hypopomidae; genus Brachyhypopomus; species Brachyhypopomus gauderio. The sequence goes on along the minus strand of NC_135221.1, from coordinate 17,635,090 downwards.
AGGTGCAAAACTCACGGACAAAAACTATATTTAGGTAAACAGGAAACTGTGTATGTATCTCAACCTAGTTATTACACAACATGAGTTATTGCTGCACTAACGAAAGCTAAACACATCGGTACACTTAATGTAGCAAGAGGTTAAATGGAGGGAATAACAAAAACAGCTTCAATCAACTAGAAGTTGCACAGATGTGGAACAGGTCACTCAAACTAAGGTATGTTCCTATGGTTACACGGTCAATTAAGTAACATACTGCCACTTTGACAAACTGATCTACTTTTATAGTAATATTATGATCAATTTAGAGAGGTTTCCCAACTATTCTAAACTTCCTAATTGTGCCTCATTTAGACGGCTGGAAGCTACAATTGCAGATCTTGGAAAGCACAGTATTGTGATTCATGCCGTGTCACCTTGGGACCATTTATCAGCAACTCTCAAGGATACGAGCTACTCGGAAAACGTACGTCAACTAAAAATCGACTTCACATATCACCACGCTGACGAAAACCCTGTCTTCTCCTGTTCGCGCTGACCACGAGTACAACGCTTTGAATAAGCAGAGATTGATATAGTGACCCGCATATTTCATTCAGCACATCTTTTCATCGCTGCTCTGCTGAGACTCCCCCTTCACATTCGAGGATGACAGGATGAGCCGGTGCCAATTCAACACAGCCCACGTTCTGCCCGACAATCAACAACACATGTCCGCAGACCGACTCACACGCCTGAGTCACGTGGCCCCTCCTCTAGCCCCGCCCCCCTTCTACTGTATGTGCCTCAGAAGTCACACTTACTTAGATTGAACAGAATGCAAAGTGGGAGGTTTTAAGACCACATCAAAGAACCTTCAAGGAAAAAAAAGGAAACTTTAGCTCCATTGGCTCCGGTCCACTGCAGTGGTAAACCTTAACATACAAGCCTCTTTGTGTTATAACACACTTTAGGTATTCTTTAAATAAACCGCATCTTCCTTTTAGTTATGTGCTTATTGCAATCAGAAATCAGGTGGAAAAATATTTTCTACCAACCCTTGATTGCGATGATTACTCAAATGCCTTCAAACACACAGTGGGCTTCATTCTCTGTGGGCAAAAGCGCTCATTTGCTTATTAAAACACATTCAATATCATGGTTACTCCTGCCAGTTTTCCAGATACAGATTCAAGCTAGTCAACCTACAGACGATACTAAAACAAATGTTTAATCTTAGTTAAATGTTAATTTTAATCGGATCTCAAATTTTAATCTAATTGAAATCTAATTAAAAATAAAAAATTGGCAATGTTCACAATATATTTAGAAAACAAAGATGAAAAATCTAATGTATATTTAATTCCTTAAAAAATACACATGTGGATAACAGATTAGATTTTAGAATTAGGTATCAATTAGGCATGTTTTTACATCAAACTCCCCTGGCTTTCTGCTGGTAATCTGTTTTCTGTGGTGGTTAGGACAATAGTGTAAAAAATGTCGGAAAAATGAAACCCTACATTTGTTACGGAGTATGAGTTGACTTAAGTTTAACTTGAATGAGTAGATTAGAAACAGCATATTTGTATTCTGTTCTAAAGATCTTTTCAACTGCTTTTTCTTTTTTTGTATTCACAGGACTGAGAATAAAATAATTTGTCATTTAATTTAGCAGTTTAAGGTAACTTATAAATCTTAAAACAAAAAACAATTAAAAAAAAGATATCACTCATATTTCAGAGTACTTTATAATCTGAATGTAACTGTTTGAACACGAGACTTGAACAGCAGTGTAAGACTGGAGTATTTTACAGTAGCTGTTAGAATAAAGTAACCAAATGCAAACAGTTCCTCCCTTATTCTAATTTATGATCAAAGCGACCGAGCCATTCGAGATTTTTCTAAAGGAACAAACATGGCAACAGACCAGCTACCGAAAAAAGAGTAGCGTGCTCCAAAACGCGAGACAAAGACCCGCAAGACTTCAAAGGCCTTCCCGCCGCGAGGCCGCGTCCTCTCCTCAAACACATCTCGACTAATTGGTGCGTCTGTTCTCCGCGACCACACTCCACTCGTCTCCTTCTTTACGGGTCGCACCACTGTGCAGTCAGGGCCCGATAATCAGCGGCCCTTTGGACAAAAAGAGGTGGGGGGGGGGGGGGGGGTGAACAAAAAGCCCCTCTAATGAGAGAGGATTCCTTCACTGCACCGCTCACCCACTGCAGCCTGGAAAAAAAAAGCCATTATGCATCTTTAAAAGGGTGGAAACTTAGGGAAGGTGTAGATGCGTGCCTCAAAAGGAGAGAGGCACCACCCTCTGTGGCGGAACCCTAGTACCTCCTCAGGGAAGAATGGGCGAACAAGCTTAATCCTGGCCAGCTCATAATGAGCTATAAGCTTTCTTTTCAGCTCAAAAATGGTCTCCGTTCTTTGACCACTAATCAGGGACAAATGCCTGGGTGCTTTCAGCCCCGCAGATCCCCGCTCCTGCGCAGGTTCCCTCCTCTCTTGTCCTGGAGTTCTGAAGTGTCCGGGACTGGACGGGAGAGGTGCGCGAGGTCTGTGAGAATGGTCAGGCCCTGATTGAACGGGCGGAAGCTTTACCTTCAAGTGCTCGCTTTCGGGTCCTTTCTCGTGCGCCGCATGGAGACGCAAAGGTTGTTGCAACCCTGCATGTGGGGCAATAAGGGTGGAGAAGAAGCGGAGGGGTTTTCATGTAATGTCCCCCCCCCCCCACCCCCCACCCCTCCCATTTCAAACTACGCTGCTAATCAAAAGTCACGAGATCCTGGCAACTGAGTTGGTTGCAGAGGGGGGGGATGTTCAGCTGTGTAAATCTTCACCAGAGCATGTTGAAGGCTCCAGCTGTCTCAGGACCAGAAAGCCTTTGCAGACTACAGGGAACCATATAGATGGCCCAAAAAAACAAAAACAGAACTAAGAGCCCTGAACCCATTCATGGATCCCGCCGGCAGAGGAGGTTTCTGTCCGGATGGAGTAGTGGCTCACACTTTTTTCTTCATTGTGCCTTGCGAGGGAGGACTGTATCAGACTAATCAGCTTGGGGGGGGGGGGGGGGGGGGGGGTAATGTTCTGTGACCTTGAAAAATGAAACATTCTGGCCCCCGTGTTGCAGTTATGCGCTCGCTGCTGAGTGCAGTTCCCAACATACATGCGACAAAAGGCCAGCCACTCCGTCGTGAGAAAATAATCGAGCATTACTTAAGTAACAAGCCGTTCAATTATATGGAGTCTGACAAAGCAAAACTTGCTTTGAAGTTACATGAGTGAAGCATTTGAAGGTGTGTCTATTCAACTTTTTCATGTTTCCCCAAAGTCATATTTGTCTTTAGCACAAAACATATAATGATGTATAACGTATATTGGCTTAACATGCCATGCAATTTGCACATCATGGGATGACTCATCTGTAGTCAGTCCCATACCTGCTCTTATTCAAAACCTTCTCCTTCACCTCTCTCTGCCTTCCCCTAAATGAATCATATCTGACACTCCTCGCCAAGGCACATTTCGCACATTCCCAGCCCGGCAGATCGGAATGCGACTCCTTTCTCTTCCTTTCCTTCCACGGACGATGAAATGATGCAGAACGGCGATATGGGTTCTGTGGAGGTTCCTGTGAATGCGCTCCCTCTCCCTGTCCTGTTCAGAGACAGGCAGGCGTGAAACGTAATCCCAGACCTTACGCCTTCACCCGGGACCGGCCGCTTCACCACTTTGTTTGTCGTCCCCCCCCCCCCCCCCCCCCCCCCCTTTCCGGATCTGGAGTGCCTCCTTCTGCCAGTGCCTTTGAAACCCAAGCTCACCCCCACCTGTAGAGGGATGAGCGCCATGTTTACATTATTGTGTGTTTAAAATGGCATCTTCGTTTCCTCTGCCTTGTTTCCGGAGGAGCTGGTCACTAACAATGCGATAGCCAGAGAGAGAGGATTTGTTTGGCTTGTGGTGGGGGTGTTTTGATGGAAGAGTCTGGTTCATACCCAAGTTTATTCTGACTTACAAATAGCAAAGACAATGTTCATTCAGTGGTGATGAATACAAGGATCAGAATACACCAGTGTTTGGATGATGTACTCCTTAACTGCAAACAAGTCTTCATCTCTTCCCCTGAAGTCTGCATGTAGTGTATTTTGGAGGTTTAAAAGGTTATGTAAGTTTATTTATGATGAGGCCTCTGTGGTGAGGCGTTATTAAAAAAAAATAGATTCAGCGTTACATTGTAAAAAGCTCAACTCGTAACTCAATAGCCACCTTAATCGTAAATCCGTGCACTTAAAAATCCGAAGGTCAGTCAGATTCATCTTTTCTGTTTTCTTAAGCTACTATTTCTCGCCATTTCTCCCTTGCTCAAGTAGACGCGGCCCCTGCAGCAGGGCCCGGAGTGTCATTGTGGCCCTTTCGTTTCCATCTTAAAGGAATCGGAGCTGGTACAAAAACATCAGAGAAATAAAAGGCCTTCTTCTGCTTTCTTTTTGGAGGGCCTGAACCATCTTGGCCCTGCTTCGCCGAGCATGTCACTCAGGCTCGGACACGCCGCGCTGCCCCGGCGGGCCAGCGGACGCATGACCATTGAAGCCGAGTAAACTACAAGTGGAGACAAATCTACCGAGGAGGCTGCCACAATAGGCTGGTTAGCACATGAAAGGGAGGCGGAGGGAGGAGGGGGGTGGCGGGGGGGACTTGTCTTTACGCCCATTTCCTCTGTTCTTCCCAATTCCCTCGCCATCAGCCTCCTTTAAAGGTATTCAACATTTAAACCAGAGGGTAAACTTTCTCTTTACAAAGTAATGTTAGTTCTTTCTTCTCCACTGCTGGCAGAAGTATAATGTTTAAGAAATGTCAGTAGGGGGGGAAAAAAAAGAAATCATTAAAATTTCTCAGCAATTAAGACAAGCCGTGCATGACTCAAGTCTAAGATCTCATTGCAGTGTCCCATGAATCTAATCCCTCTGATCTGATCAGTCCTGCTGTTTCATGTCCATGAACTGGCCTTGGGGATGAGACCCCAGATCTCTCAATTAAACCTCAGGAACCCCTTGTTCCTGTTGAGTTCTTTGAATTAAATTTAATATCTAATAGGAAATTTCATAGGGAGCTCACAAAGGTCGGACAATCGGGCCGCCATGCGATCTGTTTTCTTATGTTCTGCACCCAGACAGCTGGTGGAATCTGACACTTGTGTCTCAGAGTGCATGAAGAGGAGAGATTAGGGAGAGTGCAAGCAGACATTTTCATTCTCATCACATTCATCTACCCAGCAGTGCAGAAGGGCCACTTTCTTACATGAAAGTCCTCCTCTTGACTGATCCCAGCGGTACATGCTGTGAAACACACTCCTTCTGCGTGCATGAGCCTTTTGGAAACGGCAGAGCAGGCAACCTTAAAAAGCAGTTTTACTGTACATTCCCACACATGTTCTTCCAACGACTTTATGTTTGTAACAAATTTTGGACTCCAGCAGTCTTAACAAACTCAGCTTTAAACCCAGATGGGGGGAAATCGGCTTCAAAATGCCGTTTATTCTTTTACGATCTGGAGTAAATATCTTCACGTTTGAATTACATATCAGTTAAGCTTACAACATGGCTCTGACAGGGAGAAGTGAAAAGCATGTCTCAAGCAATTGTACTGAGCTCAGTTACATGCGTGTCTCCAGAACCCACTCCAGGAGCGCCATGTTCATGTAGGCCTCACCAAAACCAGAAAAGCAGTCTATGATATCTGCTAAACGGAGGGGGGGGGGGGGGGGTGGTGCCGATAAAGCCCTTGGCCACAGGTCTGACAAGATCAGAATTCAGAGCATCCAACTTTCTTAGCTCTTATCATGGTTTAGTATCAACAGTCTGGCCTAAAAAGAATACTGTGAAAATAGATAGGAACCGTATTCAAACTAAACACATATTCCTACCAACCAAGCACAGGAATGTCACCTGACAAAATATGCGTGCAAACATGCATGCGTATTTTGTATGCATTCAGATTTACATCCATAGTAGCAAAATTGTCCAGACTTTCTTTGCTAAGGTCCACAGAACTTGGAGACTGACAAATGCGTACTACCAGTCTGACCACCTAGGGGCCTCTCAAAGTCCGAAGGGAAACCCCGCATACAGATCACTAGATATCTCAAGCTCCAGTTTTCCTGAATCAAGATCACTACCAGATGTTGGCTGAGCAGCGGCTTCTAAGGCCCGGGCAAGCTCCGCAAATCACTATAAATCACCGAGCACTTCGTTGTAGCTTCTTACACATCTCAATTCTGCAATCACTTCGAGTCACGGCTGCACTACCTTCACGAGCGAACAGTAAATCTTATCTTGTTTGTGATGTGTTTTTTTTCCCCTTTTCGTAGTCGAGTTTATGCCGGTGTGGGCCAACAATCACAACCTGAAACAACTACGGCATAGAACCTCCTTTCTGTGCTGGAACATCCCCCCCCCCCCTCCCCCCCACCCACACACACACACACACACACACACACACACACACACACACACACACACACACACTTCAACCTGCATCGTATAATGACCCACTGCTTCCGCTGGCCCCTCTCAAGGCTACCTTTCCTTTCATTAGTTTCGCCAGTGACGCACGGTTTCCTCATCTGGTGTAATAACACGAACCTTTACCCCAATCGCAAGTTAGACCAAACGACCAGAGCATAAAGAACATAGGAATGCCGGATACAGGCGTCAGTAAACAAACAAGAACAATTTGCAGAACACGGAAAAATAAATCCGTCAGTGAACTTTGGAGATAGTCCTGAATGAGTGGGTGTAGGGAGTGAGGGAGTATAAAGAGATACAGTAGGCTTGAAAGATGCAAAGGAGGGTATGGTTAGGCCCTATGAAGGGAACGACTGCTTCCATGAACCAGGGTGGTCACTGACAGATGGATGCTAATGTCTTTCCCATCTGGTTTGCGGAAGGGTAAGGCTACTAATGAGTCCTATCAACATGTGCTTTCAAACCTCCTTGGGACATCTGATCATGGAGCCACAAAACACAGGAAGAGTTACACAGGCAGTTCCCATCTTCAAAAGCCCTAAGGTGTTCTTTTTTTTGTTTTTTTGAGTGGAGGGATGTACTAAGGTTAACCTAAGTGATGAGTGGCCCTTAAAATGTTCGGAAGCTGGGGATTATGCCTAGACTAGGATTTAGATTAGTGGTCTGCCAATGTTTAGAAACACTGGTAGACAGGCACAACTGAAACTTGGATTCAGCACTATAGTTGAACTAACTGTGACGACTTGGAGTCCAAAATATTTGGAGCTGGTGGCAACACTTGCCTTTGCGGTTCTGGAAGTTGCATTACAAATGAAGGTTCTCCCACTGGTGGTTTGCAAAGGGGTGAGGAAGAGGTGAAACGCTAAAGTGAACCGACTACCCTCAATCGCAAACAATGAAAATATGCCGTGATGGGGAGATAATGTTGGAGTCCTTCGATTTTCTTCCTGCTAAAACTAAGTGCCGTCACAAACGCTGGGCGTGGTTTCTGTGCAGACGTAGACAGAGGGGCATTTTATCACCAAACATAACAACACAGAAAAGGAAAACTGTGAAAATATTTATCTGAATTAAATGTGGTTTGCAAGGGAGGAGTTGGCAGAGGCACCGGGGAGTCGTAATAAGTAAAAGGTGTCGATGTGCTTTGGTGAGTGAGAACCAACAAATATTAAACAACAAGAGGTTCAGGTTCAGGTGGGGTCTGAACGTCTTACTGGGACCACACACAGATCTCGAGGAAGATCAGTTTCCAACGCTACGCTCACAGTACATCACTCAAAAGGGTTTCAATAGTAGAAAACGTGGTAGCACTTTGCTTTTGATTGCTTTACATGGAACCATATGCACGGCCATCATAAAAGCCATGGCGGATGTGTCACACTATAAAAATATTAATATAATTGTACCATTGATGGGGGGTGTGGGGGGGGGGGGGGGTATAAGCCACAAAGTATGAGCCATAAAAAGCTGCCTTTCATTTGGTTAATTACATGACTTTAAAAAGTTTAATATGTTAAAAGACCCATTTCCTAAATGCAAAACCTTAGATATGGTATCCTCTTATTGCAGAAATATTAACCTGCGACAATTTGTTTTTACATATACGTTACAACACCCTCTCTAAAGCGTGTGATCATAACAGATCAGCAGGAAAGGCTCGAGTTACACGAGCCAACACAGATTGGGTGACAAAATGGAGTTGAAGGGCCCTGAGTAGGCAGCATGGCGGAGTCCACTACAGCGCATTAAAGCGGGCCTGGCACAACCTGGCTGCCTTGTTCTTCGTGCGCAGCTGTTGGGTTGAGCTCATCATGGCAGCTGCCCCCCCCCCCCCACTTTCCCCTCCCCAAAACCTCTGAACCGTTAAGAGCATTCAAGGGGTCAATTAAAAGCCTCGACCCAGGCAGGCTGCTATGGACTTTGAGTTTCATGTTTTAGATTTATTTGAAAAACAATACCTTTGCACTTTAATGGCCAATGGAAACTGTAAAAGTGCAACAACAACATACAAGCTGTCTCGCTGACTAAAAATGCCGATTCTGGCAGATATTAAAAGCATTTTTAGGGCCAGTGGAATAGACACAATGCAGATTTGAGACTATGAGTAGGACAAAAAAACCCAACTTAAATCACTGAGGGTCAAAAACGTTCTGTGTTCAGGGTAGTTAATACATAATTCTACACAGAGTACTTTAAAGGACCAGTACTTCACTCAGAGACACAAACACTGTAACACAAACAGCTCATTCATCAGTGAGGATGTGCTCCAGTCCCTTAATCCCTTTGTCTTGCATGGGGATCATTTAACAAGAAAATAAAAGGATAATTAACTCAGACCAGCTAATGTAAAACTGGCCCTGAAAGAGGCACTGTGAAGTCTCTCTTTAGACTTGGGGCTGCTTTCACTTGACATTTTCTTTTTTTAAAGCCCCAATTTATCCAACTCCCTTTTCAAATTAGAGGTTGTTTGGTCCAGGAGATCTATATTTATACAACTAAAAATGATTACAATTCTGTGTATCGACTGTACGCCTTTGTGTTCATTTAGCTGGTGGTACAAGAAAGCAAAAAAAATGGCCTGCACTACAATAGTAACTGGTGAAAGTCAGAGCTTTGAATAAAACAGTGGGTTTCAAAGCCTTCTAATCAGGGATCATGGTTCATGTCCTTCAGCGTTCCGACAGGGCGTCTCGTGAGGTCACGCGGCCTGTCCAGCGTCCCTACCCCAGCATGAGAGGGCAGCTCCCTGCAGGGAACCTGGCTAAATTAGGTCCTTTCTAATTGGGCAGCTGGCCGGCACGCTCCTACGAGACTGTTTTTACTCCCGGTAGAGAATGTGGATGCCCAAACCACATCCAGTGGACGTCACACTTCAGCAAAACCCATCAGGCTGCCCGCAATTTCTGAAGAGAAGCGGATGAGGCGTTTTAATAATGGTGGTGCCCACTTAAAGGATTCAGGCTGTTCTGCTTGACTGAAACAAGTGCTCGGTGGGGGGAAACTAGAGGCCTACGAAGATGTTGAAGAAGAACGTTAATTTTTTTACCATAAAATGGAGGCTAATGTTCAAACACACCCTCACACATAAAGGTGCAAAAACAGACAAGAGATGTTTTCCTTCTCTACTCTTGTATCACACCAGAACATAATAAGTTACTAATCACACACACACACACACACACACACACACACACACACACACACACACACACACACACACACACACACACACAAGCTTCCAACGCATAAACACTCTTCACACAGATATAAAATAAATAGATGTCGATTCTTGTACATCTTTTTAAAGACTGGTCAAGCATTATCTAAGAACTACACACTATGAGAGGCCTCACCAATTACGACGAGGGTGTAGTTGACGTTGACGCTGCCGAAGCCGTTTGTGGCTTTGCAGATGAAGGTGCCGGCGTCGGCCGCCTCCACCTCCTTGATGCGGAGCGCGTGCTGTTGGACCTTGAAGCGCATCCAGCCGCTGTGGATGTTGCGCCCGTCTTTGGTCCACATGATGAGTGGCGGCGGGTCGCCCTCCACCGGACACGGGAGCTTCATGGTGCGTCCGATACGCACCGTCTGCCGATGTGCGACTTTCTCCGAGACGCGCGGGGGACCTGCTGACAGAAGGAGCGGTTACTGCAGCCCGACCGTGACCCTGTTCGCCATTTCCTCAACAGCAGCCGTGCTTAGCAAGACAGCTTTCCGTAACGGTTGTCTCCGATACATGGCCTCCGGCTGTTTGTTTCAGAAATGGAAATAGCAGCTTGTACTCTTTATTTAGCCGTTATTTTCTCTGTTGACAGATGTTCGCAAGATGTTCGGTGATTTGGTTGAACGTGAAAATCCAAACTATGGTTTCCAAGTTCTTGTTTGCTTTCTTTCTGTAAGCATGAAATCCAGCCACATCCCCAAACCAAGACGGCTAGACTAGTATTAGGTGGCACACGTCCTACTAAACGTCCTGCGAAGACAGGCTTCCCCCATCTCAAGCACAGGCTCCCTCCTTCACTCCTTTTTAAGAGACTCGGAGGAAGGAAATTGACAGTGTCACTGTTTATGTCTGCAGGGAAATCGTAACCGCAGTCCCTTGTCAGGCAGCCACGTGTCCCTGGCTCTGTGCGCTCCCGAGAACAGCCCCGTCTGTGTGTGCCTGCTTGGTGGCCCTACCCAGATCCACTTCTAAAGGTATAAACATGGTCCACACACACTTGTTGCTCCCAAGGCAGAATGCCTTCCTGTTAATGATTGCTGGTGCAAGACTGATACAAGTTCTATTTGACGGTCGTGGAAAGTTCTTTGAAGACCCAGATCTAAATTTTGAGAGTAGAACTGATTTACAGAGACAGTGATTTGCATGCAAGGCGTTATTAGGAAGATCTTTTAAAGCACCTTCAGTCCATAACTGAAGACATTGCTCAGGATTAATTGGCAGGATGGATTGTTTGATTTTTTTTATTATGCCTCTAGCCAACACTTAACCATTTCCAAATTGAATTCCGAAAACAGAGAAATGAAAAGAATATGTTGATCTGGAAGTAATACAGTTAAGCTCTAAAATGTGTAGGTAATGTAGATTTGGTCATTTCTACACTGACTAATTAATGATGGTTATATACACATTTTCACCATCGCACAAAATCAAAGCTGCAAAAAGTCACACATGCACTTATATTTTACGTATCCCAAACAGTGCTTTGACAGTACAACAATTTACGGATACAGGCTTTTATGAGAATCCACTTTCTGCTACAGGCATTGTGCCTAGTTGACCACATCATACTACTATGAGGAAGCGGGTAGCTGACATTTTGACAGATGGGGGCTCAGATGTGTGAAAAAGACATTAGTCACAGGCAGGCATTTACCGTAGCCCCTCGTTCTCCTCCTGCTTCTTTCTCAGCAAATGGCTTTCTCATCAGACACAAACCTCAAGTAAAACCTTCCCGGTGAGCCATTCTCACAGATTGAAATCTCATTCTCTCTGGAAGGCCGTACGCCCACTCCCTGGGCAGATTTACGAGCGTTCTGCTCCTGGCCTTCTGTTTGGGAGAGGCTTGTGGGTCAGGCCCAAGGTTTCTCCTCCCCAGCGAGGCCCGGGGCCTGACAGCACGGCGTGCTGCGCACACCAGAGGTGTGCAGGCACAAACAAAGGCCCCACATTTTCACGAGCTACGCTTGGCTCCTTTCTTCTCTCTCTGTCATGGGAATTAATGGGAGCAACTTTCAACCCCCCCGGAGTGAAACAGAAATGGCAGAAGTGACTCGAATGCAAGATGCAGGAAGGATCAACATTTTACAGTGCCAGAATAAACCCAAGTAAATCAATGAGTATATTGGGAGAAATGAACAAATCACATGTAAATATCAGAACCCATCCAAAGCCTCGTGTCTTTGCAAAATGTGTGTGCGTTTGTGTGCAAGTGCACGTGTGGAGAAGGAATTAGGGCCGAACAGCGAGGGGTGAACTGCAGGTCTGAGTCGTAACAGCAATCTGTTTTGTCCATTTAACCTAAACACACTCCCCTCTGATGCAGTGGACCCACAGCAAAATACCATAAGTGGGCTGCCGTTTCCATTTTGTACCGTTGCGGTGCTGTGGATCAGTCTTAAAACTGCACCCTCCTCTATCTCCCCTCGCCTTTTACGGCCTGCTGGCTTAAGGTAGCCAAACATGCAGGCCTGGAATGTCCACTAATGACAGGAAAAAAGGGGGGCCAGGATCCAGCGCAAGGCCAACACAAGTAGCATTCCACCGAAGGCCCCTTTTTAACTCTTGACCAGGGACCAACGCGGACGAACCCTGCCAGTAAGATTCTCCCAGGCTCTCTGGAGCGCTATCTGCTTCCGCGAGAGTTCTCCGCCTAAACGCCAGCGTCTAGCCTCGAGACTGTGGGACACAGCACTTGGGTCTTAAAGAAGTCGATCACGAAATATTTTCATTGGCAAAACACGGGGAACACGGGGGACACAACTGGACGAACGGACGTCTTTGATTAAACTTAAAGCTGTACCAAAGCTGAGAAAGTGCCAGGATGTTTCGTTTTCAGGAAGCGGCCAGTGACGAAGGAGGACAACCTTCACCCGGTCTCAACTCCCTTTGTCTTCTATTTGTCCCTTCTGGGAAGTTTGTGCTATTTGGTCAATCCACTGAGACAAATACATAAATGGAAGAATACCATTACACAATTTTCAATTTTTTAAAGCTCCTCGTTTTGTTGCTTGAGGTCAAAATCAAGCCACTCTACTGTTGTATGGAACTAATTTGTGAATCCACAACTACTAAACTTTAAACTAAACTCTCTTGCACTAACATACCAAAACATGATGGTGTATATGAAAGGCATTACATGCTTGAAGTATCATATAAAATTGGAAGTAATTAGGCTGGATTAATGCCATTTCGGGTTGATAGTATGTAGTTGGACAAAACTGTAAACAAGGAGTTATGATTTAAAATGATTTAAAATAATGTTTTTCAAACAGCTGAATTTGCCTTGAATCCCAGCAATGATTTCTGAGGCTGACAGAATAAGGTTGGAGTTACATGAACCCCTTGTGTGTACAGCTTTACAAAAACCTGTAGTGGAGAAGTCAGCGGGGCCAAATCACACTGACGTTTCCCATTACGACCGCTTCCTTGATGCCTATCAATCAAAACATCCAGAGGATTTCCACAACACTTCACTGCATGCACGTTTCAGATGTTGGCAGGATGGAGAGACTAACTACCACCTAAATGCCCCACTCTACAAACTCCAGATACCCAACATTGTTTACTGAAGTGGGCCAAAGGTGGAGGGGGTCCAAAACTAGTCTGACGAGAAGAAAACATCTCCTAAAAAGTCTCTGCGAGACTGAGCGTGGGGTCTCCTTGGGGAAGTGCTGGAATGAAAGGTTTGTGGGATGGCTTATGTTGCCATCATGAGGTCTTCTGAGCCAACAGCTACACGGTGAATTCCAAACAGACTGTCGTGGTGAACATGGAGAGTTTAGTCTCCCTTCTCGAGACTGGAGTCTTTTATATGGACGCTGCTGGATGGGGTCAAAACTGCCAAAGTTTTTAGAGCGAGAAACATTCATTTAATATAACCACAAAGACTCGATTTCAAACAAATGCAATCAACTGACAAAGCAGACCGGTCTAAGCAATGAGAATGACCGGTTATTGTTTACTGAGAAATAAAGATATCTCTGGATGTATGAAAATGGACTCCTACAGGACAAGTCTCGAGAGGAATGGAAAATAATCCCACTAGCTACAACAAAGAATGGGAGCCATTTTTTTTTCTGTGTACTCCTCAGCTTATTGTCAAGACGTATTACGAACTGCTCACGCCAAAATGAATTCAATGACTTGCATTTCTGGTCAGTGTCAGGCTGTCATAATATGCGGGCCAATGGCACGTCATGGACTGTGCATGCTCCGACTATAGCTCCGTCAAAGCAAAATGTGGCTGCTTGCTCCCGCCTGCACTCTACTGTGTTGCCTGTGATTCTGTCATTGCCCGGGGTGACAGGTCAAAGTGATGAATACATTCCATTCACACAGACCACACTCCATTCATCCAGACAGGTAAAGAGCACTCATTTCCCCTGCTGTCAATAGGTCAATTGCTACCAATTGCTAAAGCATGACAGTTAACACTACCCCGAGGCTAAGGGCTGGCTATGTTTACATTAGATACTGATTTACTTGCACACGCTCCACCCACTGTGTTAATGGGCAGCTCGTCTTTAAAAGTAGGGGCATCCAAAAAGCTCTGCATTTTTGCAAGTTAAATGTTTCGTTGTTTCCTTTCACTGTTAAAATCCTGGCGATTACAGAAGTTTCCAGGTTGATTAAAAAGCACCCAAAACAACGAGAAGAAAATGTCTAAAGACAAAAAAAGTAGATGGAAATAGAGTAACAGTCTGTTAGAACAACAGCTACAAGGTATTTAGACTGACATATAACCTTTCAAGTTTCTGCATATACTATATATTTAATAAAATGGATAACAAAAAGAAATGGCCAATGCACTTTATGAAGTGTGCTCAGTTAAGGGCTAAATGTGAGCGATCTCCTGGAGGAGAGAGGCTGGTGGTGACGGAGAGGGCAGCCTGTGTAATGAGGGGTGGTTGAGTGGTGGGAAAAGTGGGGTTTTGGCCCACAGCCCCGTCTGTCCCTGCTCCTGCCATGTCCTCCACGGAGACTCGCTCTTCTGGGAATCCTGGGAGCAGAAGCCAGCAGAGCGTTGGGTGCTGAGCAGATCGTGTTGCCACGCTGACCAGTCAGCGGATTCCTCAAGGTTTTTAAAAGTTCCTGTCGTTTCCTCCCACACCCAGAAGTGTGTGGGGGTGGGAGAGGCTGGGGGTGGGGGTGGGGGTGGGGGTGGGAGAGGGTCTTGCAGGGAATGGGCAGGCAACACCAACACACACTCCAGCTCATTCTTCTATAACAATTTGATGCTGTTTGTTTTATTTGCAGAAATGCTGTCTTTGTTAAGGTGATTGTGAAGATGTGCAGACGGTAAAGTTGTGCTATACTGATGCTACTGAGTCACATGAAATTGAGTTTGCCCTCTAGATATATCCTGTTTTATACAAAAATAGATGGGGTTCCTATCTAAAGTGTCTGCAACTGCAAATCTTTAACTGACACAGATCAAATGTGGCACATCTGAGAGGAGAAACACTGGCTGTCAACTGTGGCAAATGTTTGTTGCTGTCTTTTCCAAGTTAAAACGCCTCCAAATCTTTCCTTCCTTTGGCTCTGGTGGAAACCAAGCTGCACTGTCACCACCTTGATAATCTAAAAGCCCCCAAGTTGACACACGTCTTTGAAAATGTAACCTTATTCGTTTCCAAACCACAGTGAGGAATGTACCATGCACAGTGTATGCTAATGCTGATACCAGATTCTCTGTGGAATTGAGGTAAGTGGTATGAGACTGGTTCCAGGCACCACACAAAGTAAAAAAAAATAAAAAAATCACCCAACTGACTGCACTATGCTTCCTATTGGAGTCACATGGTCTCATTATGCAGCTTGTTAGAAAGACTCTTTTATTTGAGTTAACCTCTGTCCTCCCTGAAGGGGCAGGGCTAATACCAGTATGGATATAAATGGAATCCAGACAATACTGCCACCTGGAAAAGGAGTATCCGTACACTAATGAGCAAAAAAATAAAGCATAGAACCATAATCCATAGTTTTATTATTGTTTTATAAGGAAAACAATGAACATGATAAAATAGAACAGAAGAAGCCTACTTTAACGGAAAATATCATATTGTTGGTTAAATGGGCTACTGATCCATATATTTATAAAACTCTTTGTTTGACAACATAATACTTTTTATCCAGACAGGACAGCTGCTATAAACTTGATTGTTAATTTGTCAGTAAATATGATTATAATTTTGTTTCCACAGTCTATATCACTGAATAAACTTTGGTAGCAGCTCTCATATCAGGTGGAGACTGAAATGGTCTTTCACAAAGAAATAAAAAGGTTCTGTGATTTGTTAAAGTAATGAGACACGTCAAGAAAATGAAAGACTAGGCCCAACATCATTTAAGCTACCAATCTGACTTAGTCCAGACACTCCCCATTTTGAAATATGTAAACCCCCATTTCATTTATTGAGGCTACAGGTTCACTGGAAACAAAGAGTGGTCTGTCCTTTGAAATTAACCCTGACCACAGGCGTCCTGTGTAGCACCTGCCTTCTTCAGCATGAACGTGAAATAAAAAAAATTAAATGTCGCAACGAGGTCTAGAGAACGGAATGGCGAAAGGCAACGGAACGGACCAGTTTCAAAAGGTGTTGTTTTTTCTAGCCAGCAAGCCAAGAACCTGGAGCAGATTTTAATGGACAACATACTTGCAGAGGTTATAAAGTCTTTTATGGGAACTCAATGGACAAAAACTTGGGTCTGGATGACAATTATCCAGATGTATTGGAAGTGAAAGGGGAGCCTGAAAAAATACATTGAGTGCAGAGAATTCCCAGGGCTGTGACTGGCGCTGGAAAGGCGAGCTTATTACAGCGTACCGGTGGTGGGGAGGGGGAACTAAAAAACAACAAAAAAACAAAAACTGTGTTTAAGGCCACAACTTCAAATACACGGGCCTGCTGTGGGGGCTTCGTGTTCAACAAAGGTCGGGACGAAAATTTAAAAAACGGCCCGGAGCGGGAGCCATGCTAGACCCGAGTGGACCTGAAAATGACAGTGGGCTCAAACGCGGAGGCCGAGGATGAGGAAAGCAGCGTAACCTCCGACTGCGTTAGGACAAATTCCAGGGTTCTAGTTTGGCTCGGCAGCTCCATTCTTGATTTCATATTACAAAATTACAAAAAAGGACATTGTTCGGACAGCGTGCACACCGCGCGTATCTCATTGCAAAGGAAACACGGCTTTATATCAGGCAAATATACCCAGTAAGTAAAACATGTGCATGTGTGCTCTTTGGCAGCCTGGAGAGGCTAATTCCACTCTGACGCTCAGACAAACAGCTCACACAGGCACGGAATGTGGGGCATGAGTACATAATCCCGCCCCCCCCCCACCCCATGCCCCGCCCCCCACCCAGCATACAAAGTGGGGGAAACGGTAAGGTTATAAATGGTCACCCACTTCACCACAGTACACTGCCCTTAGCATCTATGCCTCGGGCCTTTCCACGACCCTGCTGATTGCTTTCTATACTCTACATGTGATGATTGTGAAGACCGTGTGGTAACTCAATTATAAGAAATCAAGGTAAAAATCAAACAAACTAGTTTCACAAACGTTAAAACCATCCAAAACAATGTTCTGTGGCTTGAGAAAGATGTCTTTGGTTTGGACAATGGCTTGAGGTCAGGACAGGGGTCAAGGTGAGGATTAGGGTAAATGGCAGAGAAGCAGGAGTGTTGACAAGATTTTGGAGAAAGAGGAGAAGATGTTGTGTGCTGAAGTCTAAAGGCCAGTGTTGGTGAATATAAATTCAAAATCAACGAAATGCGAGTCGATAAGAGATGTACAACTGCAAATGACATTACTAATAAAAGCAAACCTGAGAGGAAAGACGGACAGTGTGCGGGGCATATCTCTACAGCTAATGTGTAACTGCAGCTGCCTCCTGTGAACTGATAAAGGCTGAAGTGCTTTTGGCCAACCACACTCCTCCTTGGCCTTATCTGGCACACCGAGGGCCCCCCCCCCCTCCTCTTCTGATAGGTGGCAGGCACCTGCACCCGCTCTCTCTTGTAATCAACTGTCAATATTTGATTAGTGGGCTCCCTACACGGGACCCGCACAACTCAAACACAAGCGGAAGTGCCTCTTATGCGGCAGAGGTTTATCCGTGCTTCGGTAACAGCCGTGAGATAAACCCGTTTGAGTTGGGCAGGGCGCTCTGTGTTACTCGATATCGCCGTTTGTGTTTTAAGTTAAAAAAACACGGAGTCTATTATTGGTAATGGTGAAGATTACTGTGGACACCAAGTACATCTACAGTGAGAAAACAATAATTTGCCGTGTGGCTTATTTTCACAAGACAGCGATTTCTGGCAGCACACGCAAGCGCATAACTCGTGATTTTCGGGCACCTATTAAAGCCTCATTCACTCTTAACAATAGCAGCCAACCGTGACCTGACATCTTAATCCAACGGCATTAGCAAGAGAACTTTCAAAAGCTACCACGGGCTATGCTGGAGAAAACGATTTGCCGCTCTACGCCCTTAGATCCTCCGGGCTGACATTCCTGCCCTGACTCTCTCCTCTTCATTTGTCTCCGTACGCTTTTACTCCACTCGTCCGCAACTCCACTCATCCTCCCACATTCCACACCATGCTTCAGCCATGACTAACCCAATTTGCTCTGCCGTAGACCTCTGTCAGAAAACGGTAGGTGCACACACTCCATGGGCAACTGCTGGAGGACAAAAGCCCTCCAGACACCCCTGTGTAACACGGACCCTGTGAAAACAAATTGACATCCAATACGGAGGACCGGTGTTGACCGGGACAGTTGGAAAGATCTCAAATGGACCTGTAGCTAGAAAGAGGGTTATCAGGCTGGTCAGGGGAAGGGAGATAGAGAACATTCCACCCTAAGCTCCTGGGGGGAAAAAAAAGGCAGCTGTGGGTAAAGCAATGCTGGTCTGACACTTGGGCTGTGTGCCAGGACCCAAACGTGCACATGTTCTCAATGTGGACTAGCCTATAAAGTTTGTTCACAGAAACTGCTTGTTTTATTTTCAGATTGACAAAAAAAATAAAATAAATAAAAAATATTGGGGAAACCAAAAATGGTCAGGTGATGCAATATCGTACTGTATGTTTCCAAGGGAAATTTCTACAGCCTGGGGTTTGCATGAGGTCTCCACATAAACTACCTGTATTAAATTACATAGGCAGCGCCTCCATGCCGCTCTGGGGTGCCCGGCCCCTCCCCCGCCCTGCTCCCCTCCCCCGCCTGCCCGTCTCCTTAAAGTACACGGGCCCCGCATTCACTGTGGCGCCGGCAGAGAAGAAAACCCCAACCCCGCCCCCGTCCCCGTGCGCCCGAAAGCCGGAGGGACGGACCCTACAAAGTGTCCATTGACGGCTGCGTGGCTCGCGTGGGCCCAGATGATCGTGTCGGGTGAATCGTACGTCGTGACGCCTGTACCCGTCGGCGTGTGCCGAGTCTTGCCCAGTTGTGTGGCGTTGATCTGTCCTCCGCCTCACGGTGGTTCTCCTTCATGAAGCCACCACGCCGGAGTCCCTCCTTCCCTTCTCAGGCCCTGTACGCTGCGTTTTTTTTTTTCTTGCCTGCCTCCTCTCTCGAAATAAAGAGATCGAGCACGCGGGAGACTGGCAGCAATCAGCTGCCCGAGGTGATCGTATATTTAGGAGCGGCCCCGCAGCTCAATGGAACCGCTGCGCTACGAATATAGTTCGGACATATTTTCACAGCATGAGGCTGAAAATACAAACCGCTCCTAAACATCGAGAAGAAAACAAACATGTTCGGCAAGAGGCAAAAAGAAAAGGAGAGAAGGGGGGGGCAAAGAACTAAAGAGCTGCAGGACCTCCAGTGGACAATGGACGTGACGCTGGGTAAACGACCCCCACGTGTGTCAGCAGAGAGGCAGAGGCTCTCACATCCCCACGCAGGTCATTTAATCAGACCAGATCCTTCAAGGGGATGAGAGACGCATTACAGCCAGCAGCGGATGAGAACTGCCACAGGTGCAGGCGTGATCGATCTCAGGCTAACAGAGAACCCTACCGCATGTTGTCTGGTCATGCCATTTGGAGGGGGGTTTACGTGCGTTTCCCATGGCCAATGTATAAGCTCCGTGCTGGAGGATGGGTAAAGCTGTCTGGGTGCCAGAGCTCTGCAACTCTCACAGTGGCTCTTGCCATCGTGTCAGGTTCCCAAGGGCCCAAACCCCTCCCACAACTCACACACACTTTACACATTCCAACTGCTGGGCTCTGACCTCAACAGCTGGCTGTGCTTTTCAACGGTACGACGGATGAAAAACTGAAAAGCCACTGACAGTTAAGCTTTAGCTTACCACGCCACCCCGCACCATTACCATAAAAAAAAAAAATCAGTAAAAAAATAAAATAAAAAAACAGAGATGTTGATGAATGAGCTTAAAACAGTCAACACGTCTTGCAAAGAATCACAAACAGGTGGCTTGGGGGGGCAAAAACCCTTGCGGTGAGCATAAAAGCTGTTCCCAGCCTCCTCTTTGCAAAGATGTGGAAATCTCTGCCAGACTTTTAATGTCAATCAACACCGCCATGCATGTTATCTGTGGAAGTATGGGGATCCTTTAACCTTGAAAAGGATATCCCAGCGCCAGACAGCTATATAACGAAGGGACAAAAAGACAGCAGAGCGTTATCAGGGGCAGCAGGTTACATTCCCAACAGGCCTAAAACACACCGCGAATAACCCAAGAGGGTAAAACCCGAAGCACAAGTTCAGTACACAGTGTAACACACTGGAACCAGCAGCTTTGGTTTCTGTAAGCCACAGACGGGTGTGAGAATCTAACCTAAATAAGTGTCCGGGCCAGTCGCACAGGGGTGCTGCATGCTGACTGAACCACAAAAACGTTTATAG
Source organism: Brachyhypopomus gauderio (assembly GCF_052324685.1). Classification (NCBI taxonomy): domain Eukaryota; kingdom Metazoa; phylum Chordata; class Actinopteri; order Gymnotiformes; family Hypopomidae; genus Brachyhypopomus; species Brachyhypopomus gauderio. The sequence continues at coordinate 17,614,471 of NC_135221.1, read as the reverse complement.
CGATGGCGACTAAGATTCATACAAAAGGGGCACAGATTTCTCCCACAGAGAACTTCAGTACGAGCACCACTGCACTGTCAGCGGAGAGAGCTCAGATGAAGACGTGTGCTGGACTCCCAGAGCTGTCTGGCTTTAAGTGAGCCAACCCCTCCAGCGATGCACCGGCCACGGCCGCGAGCGTCCCGCCACTGTGGGCCCCGGCGCCCCGAGCGCGGTCTGCAGCCCTCATCGGTTGGGACTGACAGATGGCATGTGGCTCACGGTGAAGGCAGGAGCGGAGCAGATATCTGGGCCACGGCGCATAGTTTAGAGGCCTGGGAGTCACGCAGCGGAGTGTCCAAAGCCCCACTGGTGAAAGGGGGGAGGGGGCTTTGGTAAAAAAGACTGCATGTGCGTGTCAGCAGAGTGCGCGATGACGGGGACGCTAGTGGAAGAGGTGCCATCAATCATGACCCTGCCTTGTTGTGTTTGAGGTTGGTGTGGCATTCTTTCTCTCTCTCTCTCTGACTTTCTTTCCATTTCTGTGTCCTCTCTCTCTCTCTCTCTCTCTCTCTCTCTCTCTCTGAAGAAGCCACAGAGCACTCCACAACACATGACATATACACAGGTGCTGGAAGGGAGCAGGCCCCAACACAAACTGACATGCCAAATCCCAAAGAAAACAAGAGGAGCTGTCTCTAGTCAGAGGACTGCTTTTCAACATCTCATTTGTAACGCGCCCAAAAGAACAGCTGGAGACGGACGCGGGGGTGGGTGGAGGACGGAATGAGAGAAAGAAGGGCAGACTAAAAAGGTGATATCAGGAAAACAAAAATGCTCCAAGACTGGACACACAGGCAGACACCAGGGGAGAACTAACAAGTTATTGTAAGACCTCTGGTGAGAGGTCAGACATGTGACCCAACCTGGCCCACTCTCTGGTTGTCTCATCTGACCTCTGCCCTTTTTCTTGGGGAACTGACCGAACACAGACCACCAGCCCACAACAATGAGCCATTGATGCATCAAGGCCTGCTCTGCTGTACACTAGTAGAGGGAAAGTGACAAAACAGACAAAATACTGAGTGACTGCTGAAGGACCCTGCAATTACGGGGGGGGGGGGGGGGGGGGGTGCAGGATGACACCATGTGACAGATCTGTCTACCTAATGCCTCACCACATGAAGTCTTGCTTGTATTGTAGCTTTAACAGTGGCATCTTATAACCTCACACTCTGCCCACAACTGGTGTGCTGAACCCATGCTCCTTGTCATGTGCTTGGATAAATATTTTTACAACCCCCCCCACCCCACAACACACACACACACATCCTCCCCTTCAAATCGGCTGTTTTTTCTCTCACACTCCTACAGAGTAGACACCTCCCCAACAGAGCAACAAGATCCTGTAGCAGCATCTAGGCACAATTCACCAAGGCCAGCGGAAGAACTCCTCCGGCCTTTTAAGAAAGTGCTGGCGGGGAGATATCCACCAGCCCTTAGATAAGCCTGCATGTGTCTCTGTATCACCCCAGGAGCCTATTAAGCTCGGCTAATAAAAGCATTCAGCCCAAATGGGTTTAAGTCCACAATGGGACTGTATCTTTCCCCACGTCCTATCTAGATTTTACTCAAACACATACAGTCCTGCTTTGCACAAATCACTGCAGAGACATCTGTACTTTAGTGTAGCAAACCACACTTATAACAAACAGCCTTTTTTTTAACCCACCTCATTACAGAAGAATGCCACTTGCAGTCCATTGCTAATGAGAGGAGGTGACATAAAAATGGTCTCTGTGTAAACACCATTTGACTTCATGATAACTACTTTATTGGGCTCACTTAACAACTGTCCTTCCTGTCGCCTCTCTTAGTGTGACCAAGTGTCACGGCTTCCTCTCAGCTTCCTTCTGGGAACAAAACTTTGCAGACTTCTCAGTAACTGCAGTCATTTCCTAAGTGCTGCTACAAGGCAGAATACTATGGCTATTAACACATTTCTTTGATCATATTACATGCAAGTAAGATTCATACCATTACCTCCAAAAATAACTAATGTATTTTCCTGAACTAAAATTGTATTTGAATCTTTTGGCAGTACTGTTAATGCCAACTAAAAGTGTCGGAAGATAGCCCAAATATTTAACAAATCACTCTTTAATTATTACTAGAGACTAATGTTCCAAAGTTTATAGTAACAAATCTCTCTTTAATCACTAAGTAAGGTCCATTGTTTATAACACGAACAGCTAAAAGAGAAAAAAGATAAAGGATAAGCCATAATAGTCAACCATCTATCCAGACTGTTTTGACACACTTTGGCTGCTTAAAGTAAAGCTCTGGGGATAAGTGAGGCCTACCCACTGTGACACCTTATTTCTTTAACATGGTAAATTAACTTCCATTGGCTTCTCAATGGTCATAAACCATGGAGGTGAGAGGAGCACAGAGAAACTGAGAAGAAGAGGGAAGGAAACAAAGGGTATTTGGGGGTGGAGGTGAACAAACCTTTTATAAAATACACATTCTCTGTCATTTCTCTTTAAATAACCTTTGAAAAAGCTGTAAATTCTCTGCAATATCTGATTCTTCATCACATCCGAGCACAAGCTGCTTCTGGGGGTTATTTATATTAGCACAGCGGCACTGCATTCTCCTCTAAGCTGGTGATCCATGTCTCAAGGTGCATCTACAACAAGGGTGGTCCAAATCAGTATAAACAAAACAGCAGGCACTTCTGAACACGTCAGCTCATGTTCACAATGGGCCACCAACATCCACGGCATCGTCATCTATCCAGTTCTCACTTATTTGTTGTCGCCCTGAAATAATTTTACTGCTGCATGTTTGGATTCATACTGTCAGGTGGAAACTGAGCAAAAAATAAATTCATTTAGGAGTAACAAAGTAAGGACAATCACAAGTAACGTGTCCTATATAATTTCATATTTGGAGAGTCTACATAAAACATGCACTGAGATACCTGTTTACTAGCTACACCTCAGTTCTACAGGCTTAAAAGTTAACGGTGGAAAATATACTTGTCTTGAATTTGTAAGTCGCTCTGAATAAGAGCGTCTGCTAAATGCCGTGAATGTAAATGTCTTGTTCTTTGCATTATTTCAAATTTCCAGTGGCTTTATTCATGAAGGACGTCTTTTTTAAAGGCTGCGAATGGATAGTTTATGTAATATTAATGCACATGAGATTACACTGTGTTTACATAAACAGCAGAACATGTATTACATTCTTTTTAATGATAAGTATTTTATAATTAACACCTGAATTTAGTAAAACTAGATCTCTCCAGAAAGAGGCCATTCAAAGTTGACATGATGGTACAGGATTCGGTATTCGGTCTGTCAACTGACTTAATGTTGCCAGGAAGAGTGGATCACAAGTCATAATTATCTGTAAAATATTTGGCAAACTATTAACAACATCTGTAGTGATCACTCAGTATATTCTGAGAAACATCTTTAACTCTAATTTTCATATTGTTATAACAAGACTCTTATATGTTCTAATGCTAAAGTAATCTTTCCTTTTGTTCATGTTTAACCTCAGATCTTGTCAATGTTTAACATGATGTCTATTCATGCTTTATAACTATGCATCATAAAATACTAAAACTCTCAGTTTATCGTTATGTGAACTACTGGAATTCCATGTTGAACTGTGCTCGTAGAATGTTTGGCCAAAGAACCCAAACTGGATCAGCTGGGATTTCCTACATAAAACCACAGCGCTGCTGCTGATCGGGACAGTATGTGGACTGAGGCCGATGCTAACTCATCTGCTCAGTGATGCTCAGGACCGGAAACTATGTGAAAACGGAAACGTTTCCGAGCGTCTCTTGGGCAGCTGAATGCAAACTGCACTTCCACGTTCAAAATGGAAAATGTTATTCAGCCGTCAGTCAGCTGCAGTCCCTATGTAGCAAGGGACACAAAATTAGCAATTTAATCAATCCCCAACAATAGTTGAATCCATCCCCATTGATATTGTCAGCCATTTTTCCTGATGTTTTGACTCTTTACACATCCTGACGCATTAGTGCAACAGTCTACAAGACAATGATGGAAGTTCTGGAACTACTGCAGACATGACAGAGGAATTGTTTGCTTAATGAACTGACAGTCAAGGTGTGGTTGCAGGAAATGATGAATAATGATGAATCAGACAAACCTAAAACATGAGAAGAACGTGAAGAAACATCTAGTAGTGCTCTGTAATCCTGAAAAATGTGTGCATTCCAGTTCTATATGATTTTCCAAACTGAGCTCATCTTTAAATAGTTTGCTCAATCACAGCAATAACCTTTTAAGGCAGATAGCAAGGGATCCATAAATATCTCCTGCTAAGATCCCTAGTTTAAGAATTTGACAAATAAAAGTAAACAACTGACAATAATGGAGTTACCAAGCAACAAGGATCAACAAACTGAAGCATCCTATCAAAAGGCAAAAGGAAACCTAACCATTCTTTTTATCGAATTTCTTCGTTTCGAAACACAAGAGCCTGCACCCACTAATATCTGATTTCTAGGGTAACATGACTGCCATCTGGCCGGTCTTCATGTGATGAACAGACAGACTTTTGTCTGTTTCCCCTCTTTCTCTTTTGCTGCATCAAGTGTAACATATCAAACAGGCCTGCGGTTATGTGTCCTGATACTATCAAGGCAGCGAGTCGCCACTGCTGATTTACAAGCCCTGGCTGTCCGAAATCTTCCATGTTGCGCGGCAAGCAAACATAACTGGCTAATCTAATCGCAATGCTCACAGCATTTTTGTTTATTTTAGCATAAGCGTCTCCGTGAAGGCAGTGGCTGTGTGTCCGTGAATGCCACATTGTTCCGGGGCCCCCTCACAGATGCAATCTTCTCTGATGCCGGCCGCTCTCGGACTGTTTCTTTGCCTCTCTCTTTCCGCCCTCTTTCTCTCTCTAACAACCCCCCCGGACACCCCCATCTCTCCCCCGCCAGGCTCGGCGACAGCCTGTTGAGTCTGAGACATATGCTAAGGGCAAATGGGAGACTCCACTTCGCTCACGCTTCACCTGCAGCCCTGATGGAGTGGAGTCAGTGAGCTGTGCTATCTGCCCCATCAGCAGGCCGAGCCTGTATTCAGCCACTGCTGAATGGAAACGATGGTGTGCTGTGGCCTAAAGAGGAAGGCTGGAGACTATGGCTAGTGTGAGAGGATCACATTCAGTCAAACAAAGCCAGAGACAAGCTTTGAAAGCCTCACGCTCCAAACCTGGTCTTGAACTTAAGAAGCAAGTTCAGGGGATCCTTCTGGGTTGGGGTTGGTTGAATTTCAAATGCAGTGAACTCGGGAGTATGAAGGAGACTCAGCAAATAAACGGTCACTTTGCTCTATGATTCTGATTCTGGAAAGCAACTTTATATTTCTAGTTTTAGACTTTTAAAATCTCTAAACGTTTGAAGATGTTTGGAACGTATAACCTGTGCAGTTAAAAATAGGTAAAATGTAGAATTTCAGAAGAAATATGGATGTGGCATGGCTGATTGAGCTGTTATTTATTATTTAATAAATATATCTATTTACATTAAACAACTTGTTCCTTCATTGTGAAACTACTTATTAACATTTAAGCTTAGTAAAAGACATGTTTTGCCCACTGAGTTTTCTTTCAGGTATACAACAATAAAATGTTTACCCTTAGAATTCACTTTTTCACATTCCTTCTTGCTTAGTTGTGTGGTAACCAATAAACACTACCTAAAACACACTATAATACACAGCAAGCAAAAGGCTTGTGTTAAATGTTTCATTCTGTTAACAGTTAAGTGGTAATCTCTGCCATAGAATGAAACTGAAGTCAATCTTCTATTTACGAATAAAAGGTTAGGTCTTATGTAAGCATAGGTTGCATAATCCTTTTGGTAGTGAACCTCTGACCTGTTTTGAGCATTCTTAATACCAATTTTTAGTTTAGACACTTTATGACAATGTGTAAAAACACTGTATTACTCACCCCGAGCACAGTCTGTCAAGAAAATAATATCACAAAGGACCAAAACAATCCATAAAAGGTCCATGACGGTCCTAGAAAAGGCCACTGGTTCTTGAATCTATATGGCAAATCATGAACAAGCACTTAGTAAGTAACAAAGTATATAAAAACTTGCTCATGGAGGGTCAACATTAAAAGCAGCTGTAGTAAAGTCACTCATATCTCTAACAGATTGTTATTTTAGAAGGGGTAAATGCATTGAGGAAATATTTAACAAAATTGTAGTCTTGTAACCTATAACAATAAAAGTTGTTAATCATTCAACATGTTGACATTTTTCAATAGGAAAACGAGAAATCTGTAGTGTTGTGGTGGTCCAGCTAGCTAACCTGGCTGCCTTTTCATTCCTTCACAACAAAAAACAGAAGCATTTGAGTCTATGTGTAGATTACACCGTACACTATATTTAACACACTTTATTTAACCCACCGACACATTATTTAACCACTATTCGCCGTTTTGGGCTAAACACTAAGAACCAAAAGAAAACCACACAGTTGGGGGAAAATGGAAACTTACCAACAGTCGAGGAAAATTTCGGATTTCTTCTCCAAAATTGACAGAAATATCATGCTTACATCTTTAACCAAAAACGTCCATACCAAACGAGGGCAACTTATTAATACTGACAGCAATATCCGAAATCCGCTGTCACCGAAACAAAAAAAAATTAATAATCCAGCCAATACAAATCACGACGGGTTCGCTATAAAGTTGATGATAAATAAGCAACTTTTCCAGGTTAGCTAGCTGCTAGCTAGCGAGCTCGCGACGGCACCGACGTGCGCGCGCGGGCTAATAAATTAAACACGCGCACAGATTCTGTGGATGACAGTCGTAGACGGTTACCGTGGCCCACGGCTCACACTCACTTCTGACGAGAATCGAAATTTGATCTACTTTTGCGCTGTCTGGTCCTTACAAACGCCAATATCGAGTTAGTATCTTCCTAACCTGTAGGAGCGGATAAATTTACGCAAATTGTTAAAACTCGACGCCCAGTGATATACCGTTAGCCACTTATTTAGCCAAACAACAGTGTCAGACGTCCCGTCACACTACACCGCGGTCCGAACGACGGTCCAGCCCTACGGAGGAACTTCTGACCAATCAGAAGAGAGGATTCCAGATCCGCGTTATTTCTATTCAATGTTAGAAGATGCTGTGCACTGTTTACCCAGTAAATCCCAGTAAATAATTAACAGAACGATATTTACTGGGCATTATCGAATATATTCGATTTCCCTTGACTAACCGTAGCAAACAGCACCGTATTAATCCACCCCCCCCCCCCCCTCAGGACGGATAGCCGTGCTCATTTATTTCCAGACCAAGCGTTTGCAGTTGGCATTTTAGTAGTACACTATTAAAACCTAAAATTCCTCTTCGCCAGTTTTGCTGTCAGCCGGGAACTTTCCGGAGGGAATAATGTACACAATACACATCTCCCTGTAATTGCCCCAAACCATAATTATAAATTAATTCAGTACAACTCATATTTCAATTGTCAAAGAACAAAAATATTCTAAATATCAGTTTCACGAGAAATGAAAAGTACTATAAAGGCACAAGTCCAATACTCCATGCAAATGCGTGTATCAATAATAGAAATGGTTATCAAAACTGCCTAAATAATAGAAAATGCCTCGCTTCTTTTAAGTTCCACTGACAGCAGATATACATACAGATCATATATATATTTTTACAGACTGAAAAGCAGTAATACGGCGATCCTGTGTGTTGCGAGGTCAAAATGTAAACACTCACCAATAAGTACTGTATTTAAAAATATTTTCTAAGGGAAACGTCAAGCGTAAGATTCAAGGTAAAACCTAAAGGGTGACATTTTCGTGTTTATATATACTGCCATCTTGTGGCAGTTACAAGCACTGGCAGCTAAACAATCCTGCTGGGGCGGTCCACAACCTGTTTTACGCCACGGACCGGTTACGGATGTATTTGGGAGAGAATCCCATTTAAAAAAATAGATCATCACTCAGTCTCTGATCGTCGATAAAATGTATTTTTTTCCTGTGCGCCCCGGTACCAAATGACCCGCGGACCGGTACCCGGTGATTGGTGACCGCTGCTTTACAGGGCATGTTTCAATCAGGCTGTCTTTGCGCTCCTCCAAACATATTTGAACCCATGCCCCTTCCAAAACTACAACAACGACGAAGTGGCTCTCGATCTTTTATTGAAACAAACTTTCATTTAGCATTGCACTGCCACAATTGACAAACGTTGCTATTTTTTTAATACATTAAATACATACACATATTTACAATTAATGGGCGCAATGAACAGACTGCATCGTTCCCACATTTATTAGAACAGACGGCAATTCCATACACCAAGAGCAAAAAACAAACCTTAGCCTGTTATAAACAAACAAAAACTAAAAACCAACCTGAAACATACAGGAATGTATAGTATCATACACCATTTCAATGCAACAGTCTTTCTTTTTCCTCCAGAATGCCCGACACATTTATGCTTGGATCCTGGAGGGGGCAGTAAAACAATTCTCATTAAATATTAGGGACCAACGTCTAAATCCCAGATGAAATCAAGGGTGCTAGACTGAAGAGCAGCTTGCATATAGACCATGTGAAAAAGAAGCCTTTAGATTTCCTCTCGCTCCCTTATCCCTCCAACAGGCAGATTATTTATCGCATTGTCGGCATACAAGTCACAAAACTTTGAGGTCCAGGTGATGCCTCACGAAAGCCTTATGTAAGAAATTTGGCAGAAACATACAAACTTGTTCTAAAAGTGCACCGTTCTTGTCACACAGGTCAATGAAAATATACCGTTCTTTGCCATCAGATATATATAGGGTGATATTGCTTGTGAGTGAGTTTCTTCCTGCATGTGGGGCAGGTGTGGGCCATGGCCAGGGAGTCGCGGATGCACTGACTGCAGAACAGGTGGCCACACTTGGTGGAGACCATGAGTCGACCGCTGTCAATGATCTGGGGACAGTTGGTGAGGAGCAAGGAATCAGGCGCAGAGAAACACTTCACACAAACACATAAGCAGTTAACACACACACACACGCGCGCGCACACACACACACACACACACACACGCGCGCGCGCACACACACACACACACACACTTTGGTTTTACCTCTGCATAAGCATCCATGCACACAGGGCAGCTAACCGTCCCTGGTGTAGACCTGTGAACCAAGAGATTACCAGCAACTGATGTGGTAGGTATTTACAGTTTCATTTTGTAAATGTAAAAGATGCAAATATGCCATATTTTTCAATTGTGATTTTTCACCGCAATCAAAGTTTGTCCTCCACTTTTTACCCATCTGTGCAGTTAGAACACACTAGTGATTACTAGGGGGCTGTGGATCACACGTGCCCAGAGCGGTGTGCAGCCCTAGCCCGACGCCTGGGGAGCAGTTGGGGTTAGGTGCCTTGCTCAAGGGCACCTCAGTCATGGCCTCAGGCCTGGGAATCGACCCCACAACCCTCCGGTCACAAGACCAGTTCCCTACCACCGGACCATGAACATCTTGCTGCGTTTGACATTAATATGGGTGATTTTCAACAAGTAAAAATAAGAGGTTTTCTTAAACCAGTCCCTGATGTGGAGAGTTTACCTGGCTCTGGTGCTCGCACGCAGAGAAGACAGGAAGGCGGGATTGAGACTTAGGGTAGTCTCTTCCTCCTCGTCACTGCTCAATACGTAACTCTCTGTGCCCTGGCCAGCTCTGCTCTGTGTACCTGGTTCATAAAAACAACAGCCAAGACAATTTCCTTCACACAATAGAATAAGCAAACATTTCCCTACAAATCCAATACCGTGCACACATAAATGTAAAATACACACAGACCTATTAGATGTGTCTAAGACAGCTGGACATTTATTGCTCTGGAATGCTCATAACTTTCCCCATAACAGCAAAAACCAAATGAACAAATACACATACACCTCCACCAACCACAGCACCACTTCACCTGCTAAATGGTCTACATACTGTAGTTTTAGAACAACAAAATAATTACCTTCATCTACAAGCTGATCTCCTCAAGGTGATGAACCATTCAGAGAACAAGAAATAGACAGAAAATAATCATACAAACAGCTAAATTCCAATTTACATGCAACGAGTCTTAAAGGAGACGGCATCTTGGTTTCAGAGAGTTGTAACTGGACTGATAGTGGTGAGAACTCACCACAACAGAGTCATTATTGGTGAGATCAACCACGGCCGGCTCTGAACCTTCACAGGTTAGGTCTACCACCTCTCCACCTTCACACAAGTACAGAGAAGAGACAGAGGGCTAGTGAACAAGTCTGGGGTGGATGAATGGGGATGAGATGAATGAAGTTCAGGGTCCACTCACTGCTCAGTCTGTCGTTTTCCATCACATCGATGGTCTCCAGGACCGCCTGAGACCTCTGAGAAGTCCTGCTCCTTTTGTTGCTGCGCCGAGAACACGAGATTGAACCTGCTCGCCTTTTCCGCTGAATCTGTTTGTGTGGTTTGTTTTACAAAACACTCATTTTAGTGTAGGACAAAACAAAAAGCAGGCCCCCAAAAATGCATTCGTGAATGTTTTAACCCTAACGAGCGGCGACCACGTGAACGCGCAGGTGTATAAATGTAGAAGAGCCTCTCTCACCAAACCGCTCATGGTGGTGCCGAGCTGGTCACACAAGAGTCGGCGGCGCTGCCGATACACAACCGTGTAGACACCCGGCTGTAAGACAGGAGACAACAATTAGGGCTCACAGCCAGTTAGTTCAACTATCTGCGCGTTTTCCCACCACTTATTTGGACGTGTTAGCTGGACACGGTCCCCATATCAGACTTCACTGGCAGCAGCAACACAACACTAACGTCTACCACACAAACACCACAAACACGGTCTAGCTAGTCGCTGTTGTCAAGTCGCTAGCCGTTAGCTACCCATGTCGGTAGCTAACCTAGCTAGCAAGGTATAGAATATAAGTTTGTTATATTCTCTATCTTTCATTCACTAAAAACTGTCTTTAAAACCGAGTTGTCTAGCTACATACTCTAAAAGAGTGGAGCCGTCAGTGTGAGGCGGAACAACATTGGCGTGTAAAAACAGTGAGGCGACGTTGGGTGTGGGCGACAGCGACATCTCGTGGTGTGGAGGACGTGATTTTGAACCTTCATAAAACGACCGGACCAAGCCGCGCAATGGTAGAAAGTAGTTAAGAAAGTCAGAGTAGACGTTCAGGCTTTTCTTTATAATGTTTATTACAGGCGAACAGGGCCGGACACACAAATTATGTCTTTGCCTCCCTAAGCACAATGCAAGCAATGGCTATTGGCTATTTTTAAAATGATCTCTGAACCAATCACAAAAATGCATTTTGCTTATTCCTGATTGGCTCGTTGAGTCATATAAAAATCGGCAGACTGCCCCAAACAGTTCAGTTCCGTAGCTCTGTTCTGTTAGTGCAGTGATTATCAATTATTTTCTGTTAAGCCCCCCCCCAGAAGAAGAAAACACTTTGGGAAAAAAACGAGATCCCTATTTAAACTAGAAACATTTAACTGACTGGCATTTGATACTGAAAAATGAACACACTACAGAATAAGTATTCTTTTGTTTTCTTTATGTTTTAATTTCCGAATATAAATATTCCCACTCATTCCTATTTCTACATTTGTCAGCTTTGACTTAAATTTGTATTAAAGCCTTTCAAGAAATAGAGTTATTCTATTAGTAATGGCAATTTAATTAAGGGGGCGTATTGAAATGAAATACAATTAGATAATCTTTTTCTTCATTTACATAATCAACATGTATTTTTAACCACTGGGTTTTAAGTTTAAGTTCGAAAACGTGCATTTTTATTTCTTTACTCAATACATCACTTTAAACCAGTATCAATAGATTGGCTGTCATCATTCATGCACAAATCAAGCCTTGAATATATTTCTGGCTTCAAAAACATGACTATCAACATGCCCCCTCATTATATTTTATTTTTATTTTATTTATCCCCCCCCCCCCCCCCCCCAAGCAAAGCAGGCCAGAACCGGGGCTGCAGGCGAAGGTAGCGAGAAATAACCGGTGTAACCTTTAAGAACTGGTTTCTCTGTGCTGTTTAACGTTGTAACAGACCGACTCATTAATATCCACTTCACAAAATGGTACATTGTCAGTGAAACATGAAAAAAACTGTAACCTGCATATTTACTGTGAGGCAAAAGAAACCCTAAACAAAAAGCTGTTGCATGCAAATGTTCTGTACACTGTGCAGCACACATTATGAAGTCCTGATCCAGTTTAGTCTTTTCAACCAAATACCATGATTAAGGATTATATAATGATTTGACACCTACATAGCCTTTACAAAAGAACCAGGAGAATTTGTGAAGTGATTTATCTTCATATACTGGCAAGTGGAAAATGAATCCAAGATTTGTCTACTTTATTCTTTATTTTTCATCACTCTGAAATAAGGACAAAACTTACATTCTGCTCTGCCAAGCTGAATACCAACAGTTAGACTAAAACAGTGTATTTATCATCTCACACACACACACACACACACACACACACACACACACAAACATATATATGGAAATTTTGAATCATTTGGAAATACAAGTACCATTCCCAACTGACTGCTGACAGTTATCACACACACAGACACACGCCCGCCCACCAGTGGTTGCTTCAATAATAATCATAAACAGCCAACCTGACGTGAGAAAATGATAGGAAGAATGAGTTTGTAGATCTCAAATGATACCACATTTTAGAGCACATTTCCCAAGTTCAACTTTAGCTTTGCTATGAGAACACAATTACACTACTGAGCACTCACTTAAACTAAAAAGAATGTGATCTAAACAAACTGCACATTTTGGCAGGACAATCATTTCACATACCCTGAAAACAGTTGGAGATATCCCAAATACAGTACATTACTACAGCAGTGCAAACCAAGAATTACATGGTCATTCAAAGACTTGCAGATTAAAAAAAAAAAAAAAAAAAAAAAAAAAAAAAAAAAAAAAAAAAAAAAAAATCACGATTAAGACTAACATTTGGAGCTAGAACTTAGCACAATTCATTGACGGCATCTGTGGTCAATATGCCTCACTTCTGTGCAAATCTTCAACTTTTGTCATTTAAAAACAGATTCAATGTGCCAAGCTTGCAGATAACTTCTAAAGAGGATGCAATGGAGACAGCGTGCTGCTCAGCGGAGACGTAGCCGATCTGGAGGAGTGCGTCACGGGGCAGGGGAAGTGTGCGAGGTGGCGGGAGTATCCAGCCTGCACTTACAGCGGGCTGTTTGCAGTGCAGGCCTTCATTAGCCGTAGTCCACAGTCCCTCTGACCAGAGAAACCGCCCCAGGGACCTACACCAGTCGGTATTAGGTTATGGCCATATGGATCAGCAAAAGCAGAAAAACAAACAGATGGCGATATATTGTCTTTACCACTTACTTGTCTCTCAGCTTGAGCAACAGTACTATGGTGAGGGAAATTTTAGCTTGTCAACCTGATTCATCTTGAGGTGGTTGTCTAAGATGTGGAATAGCTCTTGAATGTTGGGTACATAGCCTGACTGAAGCTTTGACCAAATTGGAACATCTATAAAAGAACAGGAACATTTTGGGCACATGTGGAAAAAAACAGCTACATTCAATACAATACATTCAGCTTAGAAGTAAAAGGATACAATTAGTCAAACTATTGCATAATACAAGGAAGCATGCATCTATAATCATGTATAGCAGGGCTATTCAACTATATTTTTCTGTGGGCCAGATTAGACAGAGTTCTGACCTGTGGGCCAGACAATTTTCAGACTTATACCAATACTGTAATTTGTTGATATGGGGGGCCCACACGTCGTAAATGTAAATTCTAACGTAAATTTCGACACAGTGTCGTAAAATGTTGCAAATAAAATGTTATTTATTTTTATGGTGGTTTATCAAATATTAATTTTTATTTATGGGGAGATGGGCCGTGGGCCGGTACAAATTCATTAAAGGGCCGGTTCTGGCCCGCGGGCCGCCAGTTGAATACCCCTGATGTATAGTAATAGCTTCGGTCAATCAAGTTTCTTGCATTTAAGAGTGCTCTTAAATGCAAGAAAACTAGTTTCAGTCTGGTCACAATAATTGTTTTCATTAACAAATCTGTCAGTTAAGGGTCAACTAATATACTACAAGAATGATTTAATCAATGAGAACAAGATGTGCCATTAAAAAACTTAAAATAGTCACTGTAAGAACTTTGCTTGACTGTAAAAATATCCTTAGATGTTTCAGAAGTCAAGCAGGCTGTCTTAAAAAGATCTTACCATTTAATGTTATTTCAAATGCTCCTGTAGACAGGAAATGGGTTTCTAACATGTTACTGAGGAAGAACGCCATGAGACACGAGAATATCTGAAAGAACAACAATAAAACAACACTAAAAACTGACTGTCAAACAGCACACGAAAGCTCTACAAAAGGTTCCCCATGGTTTTCTTTGCATGAGCATAATATAAATAACATGTTTTCTAAAATGTTATAACATGTCAACAGGTAGTTAAATATGAAACTTTCACACTAGCCTGCAACATTTGTACATTAGCCATAATTTTTTTTTTTACATTTTACATTTACAATTCTACTAACTGCTCTATAAAGCTCTAAACCATCTTTGATGACCGACATATGTTTCCCACATGCAGCATGGTGACAGATCGTAATCATCTCGTACCTTATTTTCTTGACCCCAGGACCAAATTCTTGGTGTATTGACTCCAAGCATTTGGAAGGGATTTTGTCCAGTGACAATCAGGGCGATGGCGAGCAATTTGAAGTAGGAAATGAAATTCGAAATGTATCTGTATGGAACATAAAATCAATGTGTGAGGCACACTTATAGAAAGCCCTCCTTCCAAAAATGGTGACAAAATGCATCAAGAAGCTGAAAATAACAAAAAAACAACAACTTGCAATATCAACAGCAGCCAGCCAACCCAAGTGTCATTTAAGAGGTGTGATGAACACCTTGTCCAACGTTCATTCAGTGTTCACACTCAACACACTCACTTATTGAGGGGTTTGGGAGGGTAGTTTTCTCCTTCAATTCGGATGTCCGGGTACACCTGGCTGACGGACCGGGAGTACTCCTGGAACACCTTACTGTAACCTCAGGATATACTGAAAACAACGACAATAACATTACCACATTATCATGAATGACCACGTCTGTTTAACATGGTCATTTAGACGGTTTAACCGCTAACGTTAGCCATTAGCAGAGTTGCCAGGTTCGCGGTTTTCACGCCCAAATTGGGCTAGTTTAGGCTTCTGAAGGGCGGGTTTTACACTGACTTTGTGCGGGATATTTCTGTGGGACCTGGCAACCCTGGCTATTAGCTATCAGCTAACTAGCTACAGCAGCCACACACACTGTGGAGGCTACACACCACAGCTAGCTTGAGTTAGCCGAGACGGCTAGCTAGCGGTACAATACGACTCTCGTCTGGAAGTCGCAAATATTCCGCAGCTTAACGAAACCGCCTCACCAGTACTGGAACTTCAGGACCGGACCCGTGTAGAGTTTGGGCTTGGTGTGCCTCTGAGCGTGGGGGTCTGGGTCCCCGTAACCGCCGGGCCCCGCGGGCTCCGAGGCCTGAGGCTCAGGCTGTTGAGTCACGGTGCTGCCGAGGTAAATGTCCCGCAGGGTCACGACTGTGAACAGCAGCAGGGCCGTTAATATGCCCGTCTGACTGTACTCGGCCATCTCGGTCAACGTTGGGGGACTCGCATACGAGCGACGCCCCCGCTCACTGTTAGAAACGACGGGTTTGCTGCTTCAAATCTCCCCTTTATGCAACACCAACAAACTTCAAAGCGGATTAAAGTTATTTCAAAATAAAAGTCCTTCGAGCGGCACTGTCGCCTCTTCCGGTGAAGTTATTTCGATAACCATAATTCTCCTGCAGCGTCCCCTAGTGGAAGTGTGTTATTATTACTCCCTAAAATGTATATCCTAAAATATCCGCAGTGTTATCTGGTAGCACATGATAAATATAATTGTATTTTTGTAAGAATAAATTTGGAAAAGAAGCAAGCTATTTTTTAAATTCATAAACTTCAGGATGACCCAGCATGGTCAGAAATATTTGGTTTCTTTGTCTCATTTGTGTTAATTGAATAATTATTAACAATTCACAGTTAATTGAATTGTATAACATTTGTGTTAATTGAAAAGTGATCTTGTGTATGTTGGAAAGGTGCTAAGTGAACGTTTTATTCAACACACTTGGTGTTGGTTGGTGTAAAGAAAGTGTGCTAGATGCAATCACAGACGTAATGGGGGGGGGGGGGGGGGCGTTTTTGGTCCCCCCCCAGTTTTTACGGTTAAAACCAAATATTTAAATAGCGACGAATCCATGTCCCCCCCACTTTTTTACAAAATTATGTCCATGGATGCAATGTGTTTCCAGAATGTACTCTCCACCTTTACACTGGATCATTTAGTTTGTAAGAAATGTATATTTTTAGTTGTGTCAGAAACTTGGGAGTGCCACTTGAAATGGTTTGTACATTTAATTACGGAGCTCAAAACTGGACAGAGGCACAACAACATGTCACTTTACAGTAAAAAAAAACCACTCCTATCTTGTGTATTAGAGACCATTCAAGAAAACTGTGCAAAAGAGGCCCAGGCAACTTAAGGTATAGAGAAGTAAAAATGAAACGAATACTGGCAGAATACGTTTGGCTGTTATTAGGGGCAACCATAAACCTGGTTTATCACTACACAATCAAATATTTTTATTACTTTTTTGATGAAATGGGAGTTATTATGATGTTTACCTGAGACCTCCTGTTACAGACGGTTGGATGTTGCAACACTTATAGGAACCTCTTTAAAGTGAAAATATGAATGGGATGTGAAATGTGTGATGGGTTAAAAACAGAATCAAGCTGGTATCTTGCAAGTAAGATAAACCGCATCAGCCTCACGTCACTCAGTATTTGTTCAAGGCATGCTTTGATGGGAAATGTGATCATCTTGGTAGATCTTAAATATATTTTCCAAATTGTCCAATTACACTCATATGATTGCATACACAGCAATCACCTTTTATAAATGTCTGATAATATAACATGCAGTTAATCAGGATTAGTCGTTATTTTGTTGTTGTATGAGATATTGCTCGTCTACAAAGACACTTATCATAATAGATGATTAATATGAGCCCTACATCTTAAGGCATACAAACATTTGAACAACTACCTAGAAATCCCCCATGTGCAACAGAATACATGGCACATATGTGAAGCCAGCAGAGCCATTTCCTTGCAGTTCCTGACTGCAGAGGGCTTGGGCACCAGATGAATAAATCATGTGGAGTGCTGGAGTATGCCTTATTGCGTGCAGTAATCCTTTCAGTTGTGTTCTGGAAAATGAAAATAGATCAGTGGTAAGACACAAGTTCCTGCAGCTGAATGTTATTTGGGTGCCTGGAGATCTGAACAGAAGGCAAGTCCCTATTTCCAAATACTCAGGAAGATTTGGAGAACAAATACACTTAACAGAGCATCATTACAGTGGATCATGTCCTCCAATGTACAAAAATTGTTTTTTTTTGTGACACTGTGACTTGTGAGATAAAACCAGTAATTGAGAACTATGCATACAGAAAAAACAAATATACCAGGCACACACAAGGCTTACTGAAAAGCCACCACCACATTTAAAATGTCATTAGACGCAGGCACGTGATTTGTTTGCAGCCATCAACGTCCCTCCTCGGCCTCAGTGTGGATGGACCTTGGGGGGGAAGACCACTAGGGGGCGCTGCAGGCGTCACAGTCGTGGGTCCTCAGCAGGGGCAGATGTTCTTGGTCTCAGGCTGGTGGCCTACCCTCACTCTCCCCTCCTCCCTCATCACGTCTCTGTGGAGCAGCGACCTTTGGGCCTTCAGGCGGCAGGCCAGGCACATGAAGATGGAGTCCACGTTCTGGCTCTCCTTGGGGTCCTTGGCCGACGTCTCGAAGAGCAGCATGTTGTGGGCGTCGGCGAACTTCAGCGCCACGCCGGAGGGCACCTGGATCTGGTCCACCAGGTCGCACTTGTTGCCCACGAGGACGCGGGGCACGGACGGGGACACGCGGTGCCCGTCGCACTCCTGCACCCAGGTCTTCAGGTTCTGGAAGGAGGCCATCTTGGTGACGTCGTAGACGAAGACCACGGCGTGCACGTTGCGGTAGTAGTGCTCCACCATGCTCTTGCGGAAGCGCTCCTGGCCCGCCGTGTCCCACACCTGCACCTGTGCGTTCACACAAACATGGCGGTAGGGGGGAGGAGACCGTGACCCGCTGGGTCGTGCTACCTCGGTGCAGAGCAGGTCAAGAGGCTCATACCAGAAGCCTGACTGAAAAGGCACCTTTTGATGATACAGGTAACAAGTTTTCAGCTGGATGTATTTTATATATTTATAACCATATTTTCTCCATCTTCAATGAATGTTATGTATTCTTGATTTCCTTAAAATACTGCATTCTGGACCTTTACTGATGAGTTTATACAGAAAAGGCTGCATTTAATTAGCATGGCACTCATTGAACTCGGCCTCAATCAGTTCTCTAAGTGTGCAAGGGGCCTTCAGTGTATCTTTAATTGATTTTTCCAACTTCATCAGGATGAACATCACATAAAGAGATCAATGGACACGAGTAGAAAATCCTACTAAACTCAGAGTACAATACCATATGAGGAGAGGTCTCATGGGAACTGTAATGCAACATTATCACAAGTAAACAGTAGTCGCCATAGACGGAAACAGCGTCAATTTAAAACACGGCGATCATTCAAAGTTACGCATTGGTTTCAGTGAAAACATTAAGGGAACCAAACACAAGAGGCATTTCCTAGTAACAGACGAATCCGTGTCGGCGCCTTTGCCACTGACTGATACACAACACGTTACAGATTGCGGGTGTTTAAGACCACGACACGTCGGCCCATCTTCACGACCCACCTTTATCTTCTCGCCCTCGATCTCCACGGCTTTCTCCCTGAAATCTACACCGATCGTGGCCTCGGTCTTATCCGGGAAGGACCCGCCGGTGAATCGGAAGGTTAAACACGTCTTTCCGACGTTGGAGTCCCCGATCACGATGATCTTAAAGATTCGCGTCTGCACACTGTGGTCCAGAGACGCGCTTAGGTCGAAAGACGACGTGAGGTTGGCATTTCGTGCGTTTGCGCTTCCTTCCCTCTTCTCAGTCGCTTCATTTGCCATCACGGTGGAAGGATGCGCACACACACACTTGTGCACCACTGCGCTGCTGGTGAGGATGGGGAGGCGCACGTCCCCTCCCTCCGCCTCTTTCCCGTATGCAGAAGGCTAAACCTCCAGGCATGGTGAACTCATGTCAGCCATGTACGTCCGGGCTTTTATTTCTGCTTACTTTTAAAGTGTCAAACAGTAAAACACGCACGGCTGATCTCACACTAGGCTGTTGTATTAACATCTTTTTGCAGGTTCATCCTCGTGGAATAGGCTCCATGATCCAACAGCTTAAGTGAAAGCTGTAATAATTATTATATAACTTTAAGCATAATACAAAATACAGTATTGGAATTAATGCGAGCGGTGTAACAATACACAGTAATGGGTTTAGGCTACTCATTTATTTATTTATTTATTTATTTTTTCTGCTGTCATAAATGTGCCCATCAAATAATCTTTACTCACCCAGCGTGGCAGTATCTAAGCATTTTGTCGAACTGGTCGCCTGTGTCTCTTTGGTGAGGCTCTCTGAACAATGCTGACATTTGTACCACACAAGGGTCCCTTCTACTCTCACAATGAAAGGCTGTTTTGTTCCGATTGAAAATGCACAGCATCTTGTGGGTATATATTAGATGTACAATTACTCTACATACACAATTTTGCCTATTTTCCCCTCCCTGCCTAGTCTGTTTTGCAATGTAAAATATGCATCTTCACACATTATTGAAACACAAACATATACGTTTTTTAAAAAGTGGAATGTCTAATTTTATGTACAAACCAATATTTCCATAAATTAAGTATACAGAAATGTAAAATTCATCACTGGAACTTCAGCTTGCTGGTTCCAAACTCATGGCTGTAATAAAAAACATTTCAAACTCATGAAGGAAGAATAATGCCCATGTGAAAGTTCCTTAGGTTATGTTATGAACTTTAAATGCAGCTGAAGTCTTTTTAGATTCTATTTACATTTGTTTACAAGGATGAAGTGCCCGTCCCTTGAAGTATTTTAACTTCAAATATCTCTCAACTCCACCCGTTCAGATCACTTGAAGGTATGTGGCTTTGAAGTCTGTTCCCAAGGCATTTTTGGCATTGCATTTATAAATCCCTGAGTTCATTAGGCTGGGATCCTGTATGACCAGACTGCCCTCCTCCGTCATGTGAATTCCACCCAGTGCGGTGAAGCGGTTGTTGGGCACAAGTGTGGTGCGTCCAGGTAGGGTCCAGGAAATGTCTGGTTTAGGAATGCCTGCAGCAATACAGTTCAGTGTCACTGGCGATCCCTTTGCAACTCTTATTATGGATGGGGGTGCATTAGTGATCTGTGGCGGAAAGACCATGATAGTTACAGGATATAAAAGAGATGACGACCCAAACATGTTAGTGGCTTTGCATGTGTATGTCCCTCTGTCAAACTTCGCAATTTCTTTAAGTTGAAGGGTTCCATTAGATAAATAAGTGACTCTTCCAATAACCTGCGGCCTGTCTAGCACCAGACCGTTTGGAAGAGTCCAGGTGATAGTTGCTTGCGGCCATCCATCCACCGTGCATGGCATGTTCAACGTTTGCCCAAGCGAGATCTTCACAGATGTAGCTGTACTTCGAATGTGAGGCTTCCGTCCAGGTTCTAAAGCGTAACGCTTTTCTGCTTGTCCTGCTACGTTTTTGGCCAGACAGCGATAAACCCCCTTGTCGCTGGGCACTGGTTGAATAATGTGCAAAGTCCCATTTCCCAAGGAGTGGATAAACCTCTTAAGCTTCATGCCTGGAGCCAGCACTGTAGCGTTGGGAAGAATCCAGACAAACTCTGGCTTTGGTCTCCCTACAGCTCGGCATTTCAAAGTGATGTCATCTCCATCTGGTTTGAGGGGTAAAACCTCAATGTTTGGCATCGGGAAGCTTGGCTTTTCAGCAAGTGATGCAACTTCAAGATCGATTGCTAGGCTCGCCTCTCCCAGATAGTTCTTGGCCACACAGAGAAACTTACCTTCGTCAGTTTTCCGGAGGCCCCGTAGTTCAAGGGTTCCATTTTTGTGGACTTGGAACCTGCCCCCTGTGTATGGTGCGGGTAAGGACATACCATAAGACGTCGTCCACATTATCTGAGGCTCGGGCGTCCCCTCGGCTGTGCAGTGGAGCAGCAGAGTCTGATAGGAGACGGCCAAAACTTTGCTGTCCGTTCGTCCTCTTTTTCCATTGATATGTGGCTCCCTGAGCTCCACTTGCAGCTTCAGGTTCTTAATGTCATCACCAGCTGAGTTCCGTGCGACGCACGCATACTTTCCCTGGTCGGACAAAGCCACCTTTTTTATGATCAGTGTTCCATCATTCAATACTTGATATTTGACTGAAGATGATGTTATCATCTCATTGTTTGGTGAAATCCAGATAATAGTAGGTGGAGGTTCACCCGTAGCGTCACACTTCATCTGGACTGATTGACCAAGAGGAGCCCAGAGAGACGCCTGCTCTTTGGAGGAAATCTGGGGTGGATTTGGGACGACCTGGACGCTAACTTTCATTGCGTCTTCTCCCAGTGTATTTTTTGCATAGCAGGTATAATCGCCTTCGTCATTTTTCCCCATTTGCTGCAGAAGGAGTGTACCATTCCCAAAGATAATGTACCGGCGATTGCGTGTGCCGCTGTCGTCCGACTGCAGAGCGTTGTTTAACACTGTGCCATCAGGAAGACTCCACGACACTTCAGGGTCTGGAAGACCTGATGCCACACAGTCCACGAGGAAATTGTCCCCGTTAGTGACTTTTTTCTGTGGAGTGCCTATGTTTTCTATCTTTGGTGGTTGCATGAGGACCTCCAGCTGAAACAGTTCAATTTCCTCTCCATTGGGCTTTTGGTACATGCAAAGGTAACTTCCACCATCTTTTTCAGTCAACTGCAGGATCCTTAGAGTGCCATTAGGGAAGGTAGTGATGTGTCTGTGAGGACTGGAGACAGAAGCAGAGAAACTCAGTTCACATTTTCACAACATATTTTGTTATTTTAAGTCATTGTGAATGTAATTCTTTCTCAAATGCTAGATAATAATAAATTATAATGGGTAATTATGAGGTATGATTAATGTTTAACAAGTTTAAGTAAATGATTTGTTATGAGGTGTAAAAAGACTCTGTTCCTGTGTGCTCCATAACGTGGAATATGACTCTTGTATTGTCTGGATCAGCAGAGATTTTTTGGGTTTCTCTCTGACACCACAGCCTGTTTCACATTTGTAAGACACTGTTTGCATTGCAGTAATGATTAAGCTAATCTGGAGTGAGTTTTAAAATGCTGATAATGTTAGGAACTGTACGAATGGACGTGGAATGATAATGGTAAATGAATGGATTTAATTATGACTCCAGCTGTGTTTGGTAAAGGAAAGCCATGTTTGCATAGAAAGACTGACATCCACATATGTTAGAACCATAGTCCAACTGCAGATGGTAGAAATCCAAAATAATCTCCTGATACATCATGTTTTACAGTGATAACATAAATATTCACACAATATCACACATGTAATGTATATATATATTAAATACATATTTGTATGGAGGGTGGCATATATGAGTGAGGATTGCAGTGGTACCTGTGGCGATGCTCCAGTAGACCCTTAGATGGCAGCCTCCAGACCGTGCCTCTGTGGGACCCCGTGGACTCAGGGCAGTGCAGAAACACCATGGACCCATACATGGCTGAAACACGGTGCTGCTGAGCCGGACCTTTCCAAGAACCCACAGCCTCCTGCTGGACATCCAGCCTCACCACTCTCTTAGCCACGCCCACCACATTCGTGGCTAAACATTCGTACCTCCCCGAGTCCGTGGGCGAGACGCTTTTGACGTAAAGCGTGCCGTTGGGGAACACAAAGAGACGCCTCTCGATGAACTGCGTCGGTTTCATTTGCGAACTGTCAGGAAGAACCCACTTCAGGAGAGGTTCGGGTTCACCCGTGGCAGAGCAGTGCACGTAGATGCTTCTGCCAGCAGAGAGGGATATGCTCTCTGAGGGCTCCTCGCTGATGGTTGGTGGTAGTGCTGCCACGTGGAGGTGGTATGTCAGGGTATCTGCACCCGCTGCGTTACTAGCAATGCACTTGTAGTCTCCTTTGCTGGAAAAGTTTGCAGAGCTAATTCTCAGTGTTCCATTGGGGAAAAGTGATATAGGTCTGTCAGCTACTATCTCTTGCACAAAAGTTCTGTCTGGTAGAATCCAGGAGACCTGGGCTTGCGGCTTGCCCGCTGCGATACATTCCAAGCTAACGGCCTTACCCTGGTAGACAGAGATGTCTCGGTGTTTGGGCCCCTGTATTTTGGGAGGTTCTGTCTGTACAGTAAGTGTAAGCACCATACGATCTGAGCCGAACGGGTTTTGCGCAGTGCAGAGGTACTGGCCACGATCCTGCAGCTGCACGTTCTTTATGACAAAAGTACCATTGGGAAGAACCTCAAACCTTTGGCCATGTTTTGTGCTGGCTTGAATTGTAGCGCCTGTAAAGGGGATGAATAACAGATTATGAAGTTCATGTGTACTTGTGTTACTATGCTAAATAATAACATTTGCAAAATGGACACCTTTCACATCCGTAGCCTTCTTTCAGTTGAACGTGATATGTATGTAGCAAGCAAACTGTCATATAGCGTCTTCATTTTTTAATGAAAGCCAAAATTTAGTAATGTATGCTGATTTTACACATATATGTTTGAAATGTATACTGTATATTGACTGTATTTGTTTCCTGTGCGAGAATGAAATTATTTAGCTTGTAAGCGCAGAATACTTTCTAAATTCCGTACGAGGCTGCTCACCTGTAGAGACTTTAGACCAGGAGACGGCAGGTTTAGGATCCCCTGATGACCGACAGTGCAGGAGAACGTTTGATTCTGCTAGCGCGGACACGGTAACGGTGTCAGCCGCAGCGATCCTGGGCTTGGCGCCGCTACCCATCAGGTCCGGAAAGGGCAAAGCGGTGCTCAGCTTCTTTGCTGCGAACTGACTGTAGTGCCAACGACTCCCGTACAGTGAGCTTGCTGTGGTGCGTGGCTTGCTGGTCGCTGCTCGGACAGAAGGGGACGTCACAGGCTTGTGGATGCTGGGGACGTTTGGAGCTGGATGAGGCTTTGGGGAAGGCTGGAATGGTCGTGGCTTGGGAGTAGCTAGCTTTGCCAGCTGGATTAGGCGGTAGGCGTCGAGCTGGGATTGTCGGTATCTGTTTCGAAGCCTGTTTAGGAGCAGGTAATCTCTCACACGAGAGGAAGAGCTGCTGTGTGGTGCTACGGTCAGGGGCAAGGCTGTCACCGCCGACCAAGGGACGTAAGCCGTGGGCTTCGCGGTTTGGGCTGTGATTTCGGGCCGGTTAGTTACCCCTGTGGCCCGTCCCTTTGCGTGTGGTAAATTCCACATTCTGTCAGCTGAGGGGTGCTGCCTTGATCCATGAACTGTGCGCCAGACTGGAATTTGATTGGTGTGAGTCCAGAAGGGAGAAGGAGTCCTGGCCACAGGTGAGATTTGGGTTCTTCTCTGGTTTAGCCATGGATGGACAGGCAACTCAGAATTCTCAGGTCTGACTGCCGAGTTATCCAAGTTCTTTCTACTGATGTTAATCGAGGCTGGTTTCCCTGTGGTTAGTGGTTCTTTCTCTGTTATAGAAGGACTAATTTTGCCATTCTGAATACTAGGAGAAGTTGTAGTAATGATCATTTGTACATATTTATCTTTTCTTGTTTCGTCACTTGTCCACTCAATATCTTTTCTGTTTTCATGTCCATACCACTCGTTCTGTGTGGGCACTGGTGTGATGGGAGCAAGAGACGTTAGCATGAGCTCAACAGATCCCGTGTCTTCGTATTTATTTTCATATAATTTATCTTCATTTGTTAACGTTGTTTCTTTATTAAGATGAGGAGACTCCTCTGTTACTGTCAGATTTGGAGGGTCTTTAATCTGAGGGTGAAGTTCACTCAGGATTTCCGAATCTGTGCTGGGTCTCCTCCCTGTGTTTTTATCTTTCATTTGAAAGGAAGTGGGAGATACAGGAGCCGCCGTAGTAGTCGAGGTTGTGAGTGTTGCCTCCGTTGTGGTGGGTGGGGGGCGCGTAGGTTTCTGTGGACGTGGCCTTCTTGATGGAGGTCTTCTCCTGTACGGAGGTCTCCGTCTTTGGTTCAAGGCGGGATTGCTGTTTGCCTTTATCCTCTCCTCTATTAAGTGAACATCCTGTTTTTTTGGCAGTGCCACGTCAGTCAAATTTGTATTTATCGAAGATAACGTGGTTAAGAGTTGTACAGAAGTTGGTTTCGGAGTGTTAAAGCTATCGATGGCCTTTTGATGTATTTTTTCTCTCTCTGCTGGACTGTAGTCTGTATGCTCTATGTGAGGGGTCTGTACCAGCTGCTTGGAACTGAAATAATTCCTCTGGGAACTAGTGGTAGTACT
The DNA here is from genome assembly GCF_052324685.1 of Brachyhypopomus gauderio. NCBI lineage: Eukaryota > Metazoa > Chordata > Actinopteri > Gymnotiformes > Hypopomidae > Brachyhypopomus > Brachyhypopomus gauderio. Next base: position 17,588,734 of record NC_135221.1, on the reverse strand, counting down.
GCTAGTCATAAAATCAGTAGTCACAGCAGTAATAGGAAAAAGATTCATAGGAGCAGCAGTTGTTATTTTTATGGTTGTGGTCTCTTTTAGTGTTGTGATAATTGTTGCTGGTTGTGCAGTAGATCCTTTAGTATTTGATTTCACTAATATTTGGGCCCGGTGATCTGGATCAAACTCTTTGACAGATTTGTTTGGTTTCCTTACATGCTCCTTGATCCTCTTAGCTTTAAAGCCCTGTCGAGGGACTCCACCTGAACCTCTGTGTTTTCCATCTGTTCTCTGAGGAGTTTGTTTAGCAGTTGGTTGCTTGATTTCTTGGTATCCTGACCCCTCTGTGTCTTCAATATCAAGAAAGCGTGATCCCCCTTTCGCCACACCACTAACCAACGAGTCTTCCTCCTTTACATCTGCCACGACAACCACATGAGACAGCATGTCCACCCCATGAAGGTTGGCTGCTAAACAGCTGTATTCTCCAGCGTCCTCATCCACCACTTTTGTAATGATCAAAGTATTATTTTGTGACACATAGATCCTTCCTTTTGCATCAGTTGCCTTTATAATCTCATGCCTTGGTAGAATCCACCCGGTCTCAACCGGCTGAGGCGAAGTTACTGAACAGGGAAGACTGAGTGAGTCCCCATTATCCACAGACATTTTCTTTCCATTTAAGTCACTGGGGCTAAGGAGCCGTTCCCTGACCGCGAGCCGATAGGAAATTATGTCCACATCGGTCTCAGTCCGCACGAAACAATGATAGAGCCCGCTGTCTGACAGGCTGGTGTTTTTGATGACCAATCTGTTATGCTCAGACACAATTCTGTGAGAATCGGTCTTCTCTAACGTGGTCAGGTCTGGAAGCATCCACTCCATCGACTGATGTCCAGAGCTCAGCACGTTGCAGTCCAGAGAGACTTCAGAGTGTTCCAGTGCTATCTGAATCCTCCCTGGGGTTCCTCTCTGGATAAAAGCCCAGGAGGACACCGTGTCTTCCTGACCCCCTCTTTCACTGATGTGCTTTGATATAAAAGAAGAAAAGTTTAACACTAGCTTTTTTGTTGTGGTCTTGCGCCTGTTCAACTGAAGAGTGACCCGGGGTTGCAGGAGCCAGGCCGGCTCAGCCATTAAATGCCCTTTAAGTTCAGTAAAGTAAGGCGAGTCCTCGCTGGCGGACTGGGAGTACTGGTAGGCGACCTTTGAAGTGTTCTCGTATCGCGCTCCTCGGTCCAGTACGGCTGGGTTCTCGTAGTAGTACGCAACGAGCCTCCACAGGTTCTGGAGAGCGTCCCGGTCAATCTCGCACTCCAGCAGAGTGAGCAGGGTCACATTTACCGCCACCTCCCTTGACCCCTTTAGCTGCTCCCACGCCACCGAGGTCCCTTCGTCGGGCCGGGTGACATCGCAGGCCACGTGGGCCCTGTTCCCGTGACTGTCGGACAGGGTGAAGGTTAGCTGGCCCAGAGGGAGTTCCAGATCTTTGACGTAAGGGAGGTCGGGCTCCTGGTCCTCCCAGGTGCCACCCTCGGCGGCCCTCAGCGGGGAGCGGAGAGAAGGTCTGTCGCAGGAGAGCTTCTGGGCTGGGAGCTGAAGGACCTGGCTGGTGTTGAGGGGCTGTGGTGAGGCACACGCAGCACAGTTCTCACCAGCAGAGGCATCCTGGTCCTTCTTGCACTTAATCACACCTGCAGAAAAGACAGTGAACAAGTGAGACAGGGATACTGATGGTGATGAATGGCTCCATCTAAGACTGCAAGATTATTGGTTAGTAGGTTAGAGGTTTTATGGGAAAAGAATCTGAACATTTTTTTCCATTATTCATAAATGAAATAACTTTTGACAGACGGAATTGTATTACACTGTTGGACAGTGTCAATTGCACACAGCCAGTGAAACCAAAATGTGATTATAATTACGCTCTGGATTCCTCACGAATGGAATCAGATAATTCATTTTAGCTTTCAAGTAAATTATGTCATGTAGAGAATGACAAAAAATGACCAAGAAAGAGGAGAAGAGGATATCAGTATGGTCTGTTTTATAGCTTGGCGTTGCAGGCATATCTGTGTTATCATTTGAGCCCAGAACACGTTGTTTTGTCTACAGTATCTGTGTAGCTATACATAAACTATTCATTCACCTCTGCTGAGGCATTTATGAAGTGACACTAGTTCTATTTGTTTAGAAACATCTCAGCGTGGCTCTATTTGAAGATTTTGCAACTTCACAATTCTGTGAATCAGATGAATGAGTTTCACCAGTCCTAGGGCACACGCACGCTGAGGGTTCACGTGAGAAGCTCACCCTCATGCTTCTTGTCCCACTCTAAGAGCCAACGGAGGTGGCAGTCGCATGTCCAGGGGTTTCCGTGCAAGGAGATCAGCTCCAGCCGGTTAAGGTGCCGGATCGTGCCGGGCAGCAGGTACCGCAGCTGGTTGCCCGCGAGGTGAAGGTGGCGTAGGCCAGATGCCCAGAAGGTGCCCAGGACGGAGAGGGTGGTGAACGTGTGCGGGTGGAGGTCCGACAGCCTGTTGCCCTCCAGCTGAAGGAGCTTCAGTGACGTCAGCCCGTTGAAGGAGAACGGCTCGATGAAGCTGATCAGGTTGTGGTCCAGGTGGAGACGCACCAGGCTGGTCAGGCCCTCGAACATGCCGGGGTCTATCGCCTTTAGCTTGTTGTAGCTCAGCTTTAAAATCTGTGTAAATAAGGTCACCTGAGTAAATAAGCGCACAAGGGATTCCATTGCTCTTCAAACGCTGAAATGCAAATAAACTTTGATAACTATCTGCATCGGTTCGAAGGTGTAATAAAAAAAAACACGCAAAAGGTAGGCCAGACAACCTACAAGGCTTCGTACCTGACATGACCTTTCTTGTGGTTGTGCTTAAGGCAAAGAGTGGTGCACGTTTCAGTGCGGTGCAAATTTAATTGCTATAAAGTGCGTTATTTCCACACCCACAGACACATACGCACATGCTCGCACGAGTGCGTGCGTGCATACGCGCGCACAGACGCAGCCCCCACGCACCTGGAGGTAACCCAGGGGGTAGAAGGACCCAGGAGCCACAGACGTGATGTCGTTCCCATGCAGCATAAGCATCTCAAGTTTCCGCAGCCTCTCGTAATCCGAGGGGCCCACAGCTGCAATACTGTTATAGCTGCACAGGGGATCAGGGAGACCATAAACAAGCACTTATAAATTCACTCATAAATTCTTTTAGAGTTGTATCCCTTTCTCTGACCGTTTGCCTAAGATTTCCCCTCCGGTGTTCTGCAAGAGTCTTTTTTCACTTTTCAACTATGGAGATTTATTACAGACAATTATGCAATTACGCAAGATATTGCACAGTGTGTTGTCCCAAATTGATAGCATGAGATAAACTTTAATGCTACGATGAAGTATACTCACTGATGACACTTTATTACTGGTAGCTCCTATATAATAATGAGTTCAAATGAGCACGCCACTGTTCAAATGTTTAATGGCTGAGGGTAGTTGCAGGCTACTTAAAGTACATTACACCAAATCAGACAGTGTTAGATCCACTAGCGTAACAATAAAGAGTGTCTAATTAGACTTCAGGTTAACATGCCTCTACACAGATAAGAGCGGCAGGGCTGCGTACCCCAGGTTGACTCTCTCCGTGTCCTTGGGCAGGTTGCGTGGGGGCGAGGGCAGATGGCGGAAGGTGCAGTGTACCTCTTTCGGGTTGGGGCAGCTGCACGACCTGGGGCACGCGCACAGGCACGCGGGCAAGGAGAGCAGGAGCAGAGACAGCGCCACCTTCAGCCAGGGAGCGGAGTCACCCAGGGGAGCCATGGCTCTCTCATGCCGTCCTCCTGCCTGGGCGTGTGGGTTTAAGGATCTGCTCTTTTGACAGAGAGGGGGGAAAAGGCAAACAATGAGCAGGACGGTGGAGGCAAGGCAGGTTGTGCGAAACCGCGGCTGTTGTTTTTCGGGCCTGGGAAGCTTTCGCCATTGCTTTTGCGCAAGACTCTGAGACATCCCCATTACACGGTGAGTCACTGCCCACAGAGAGCCCCGCGTGACACATCTGTGATTATATGCACATATTAACACCACCCAGTTCCGAGTGGCAGCACTAATAGAGGGGGGCGCGCAGGCAAAACGGAAACTGATCTCGCAACGTCGCCCCGCTGGGCTTCAAGTTTATCCCGCACGTTGCGTAATAACCGAGCGAGACGCTGGGTTTCTCGTCACCCCCCATCCGGGTTACCTCGTGGACTTATTCATTACTCAAGCGTTTTCCTCTCCTAGCAAAGCCTCCACAGCCCAATTATGCCAGCGATCTTTAAGAAGATGATGGCAGGTGGCGTACTTCCTAAACGCCAAAATATTTGGACTTCAGGGCAGGGCCTGCCACTACCGCCTACCTCTTCGCATTTTATTGCCTGTGTGCCATTTTGAGTTGCTCAAGACTCCAGTTCCGAGGGTGAAAACTACAAACCGTGGGGCATGATTTATTTTCCTGTCATTGGAATGATAATGACCCATGATGATTAGGACGATTTCAGAACAACTCGCTTCTCCGTTTTACCCTGGCCAGACGATGGTGGAGTTAGTACTGCAGTAGGGGAAGAGTCACTAGCAGAGTTTATTAAACCTAACAACATCAAATTAATGCAAAACATTTGGATCCTTTCAATGCTGCCATCCATGAATCGATATTAAAATCAAAGCTTAGGCTATGGGCTGGAAGCTTTTTTTCTTAAAAGATTTTTTTTATGTTCTGGGGAGTTATTCTGGGGATTCATTTTGTGTTTTGGTAGCAGTCCATCATTTTGCATAATCTTCATTATAGTGGGAAAATGGAGACTTTAAAATAGCTTGCATATATCAATATGAAATACATTTTACTTTGTGTGTGTTTGTGTGTGTGTGTGTGTGTGTGTGTGTGTGTGTGTGTGTGTGTGTGTGTGTGTGTGTGTCTGTGTGGGCAGTTTCTTCACTTCAGAAGCCACAGCTGCTTTTCTAAGACATGTTAAACTCATTTAGGGAAGGTTCAGACGTGCATACTTCATCCTTTCACTGATCTCTGAACAGTGGCATACCGAACCTTGAGCTAGCGCTCGTGCAGTTAGATGAACTTTAAAGGCAAAATTTACAACATGACGGTGGGTTTCATGTCTTGCACATGCCACAGTCTTGACTTTTCTATCCTCATCTGCTATAAATACTGCACATGAAGCCATGTTTTAACCTCGGGCACAGTCTGCACGCGATCATGAAAAAAAAAACATGTTAGTGCTTAACAGAGCTCAGAACTCTGATTCATGTTAATATGCTCCAACAACTGTATGAAGCTGAATTCGCAAAGATTCAATTGCAAAGCCCACCTCTGTGTCCAAAGATTACTCCCATTAATGTTTTAACTAGGTGATGAAACACACTGCCACACTAAAGAAACCGTAACAAACTCACCACACTGCTGAAGTTGTTCAAACAAATCCCAGTACAAATAAAAACCACGAACGTTCAAATGCCCCTCCTGGCTGACTTTACCTTAAGGCTCGCGGTTGAAAGGCAGTAGTGTTCTAACTCCTGGGTGCAGGGTGTTAGGTGAGCAGTTTCAGAAGTGCATTGCGGAGAGAAGCTGTTTTGGTGCTGGTCGTTCTCGTCTTGCCCCAGTTCCTCCCAGGCAGGGCAGCGCCGTGTGTTCGGTGTGATGGAGCGCTGGAGACTCCACGTCCCGCCACATCTGGATAAGCTCTTATTCCGCCCCTCCCGCCTCTCCTGCTCCGAGCTGGCCTGCGTGCGCGGGAGGAATGCTGCTGGTTGACTTGGCTTGGGGCCACCTCCTCTCTAACCTCTCTACCCCCCCTCACCTCCTCTCTACCCCTCTTACCTCCTCTCTACCCTCTCACCTCCTCTCTACCCTCTTACCTCCTCTCTACCCTCTTACCTCCTCTCTACCCCCCCTCACCTCCTCTCTACCCCTCTCACCTCCTCTCTACCCTCTTACCTCCTCTCTACCCCTCTTACCTCCTCTCTACCCCCTCACCTCCTCTCTACCCCCTCACCTCCTCTCTACCCTCTTACCTCCTCTCTACCCCCCCTCTACCTCCTCTCTACCCTCTCACCTCCTCTCTAACCCCCTCTACCTCCTCTCTACCCCCTCACCTCCTCTCTACCCCTCTCACCTCCTCTCTACCCTCTCACCTCCTCTCTACCCCCCCTCACCTCCTCTCTACCCCTCTCATCTCCTCTCTACCCCCCTCACCTCCTCTCTACCCCTCTCACCTCCTCTCTACCCTCTCACCTCCTCTCTACCCCCCTCACCTCCTCTCTACCCCTCTCACCTCCTTTCTACCCCCTCACCTCCTCTCTACCCTCTTACCTCCTCTCTAACCTCTCTACCCCCTCACCTCCTCTCTACCCTCTTACCTCCTCTCTAACCTCTCTACCCCCTCACCTCCTCTCTACCCCTCTGACCTCCTCTCTACCCCCCTCTGACCTCCTCTCTACCCCCCCTCACCTCCTCTCTACCCCTCTGACCTCCTCTCTACCCCCCCTCTACCTCCTCTCTACCCTCTCACCTCCTCTCTACCCCCCTCTACCTCCTCTCTACCCCCTCACCTCCTCTCTACCCCTCTCACCTCCTCTCTACCCTCTCACCTCCTCTCTACCCCTCTCATCTCCTCTCTACCCCCCTCACCTCCTCTCTACCCTCTTACCTCCTCTCTACCCCCCTCACCTCCTCTCTACCCCTCTCACCTCCTTTCTACCCCCTCACCTCCTCTCTACCCCTCTCACCTCCTCTCTACCCTCTCACCTCCTCTCTACCCCCCTCACCTCCTCTCTACCCTCTTACCTCCTCTCTACCCCCCTCACCTCCTCTCTACCCCTCTCACCTCCTTTCTACCCCTCTCACCTCCTCTCTACCCTCTCACCTCCTCTCTACCCCTCTCATCTCCTCTCTACCCCCCTCACCTCCTCTCTACCCTCTTACCTCCTCTCTACCCCCCTCACCTCCTCTCTACCCCTCTCACCTCCTTTCTACCCCCTCACCTCCTCTCTACCCCTCTCAGCTCCTCTCTACCCTCTCACCTCCTCTCTACCCCTCTCACCTCCTTTCTACCCCCTCACCTCCTCTCTACCCTCTTACCTCCTCTCTAACCTCTCTACCCCCTCACCTCCTCTCTACCCTCTTACCTCCTCTCTAACCTCTCTACCCCCTCACCTCCTCTCTACCCCTCTGACCTCCTCTCTACCCCCTCTACCTCCTCCCTACCCCCCCCTCACCTCCTCTCTACCCCTCTGACCTCCTCTCTACCCCTCTCACCTCCTCTCTACCCTCTCACCTCCTCTCTACCCCCCTCTACCTCCTCTCTACCCCCTCACCTCCTCTCTACCCTCTCACCTCCTCTCTACCCCCCCTCTGACCTCCTCTCTAACCTCTCTACCCCCTCACCTCCTCTCTACCCCTCTGACCTCCTCTCTACCCCCCTCTACCTCCTCCCTACCCCCCCTCACCTCCTCTCTACCCCTCTGACCTCCTCTCTACCCCTCTCACCTCCTCTCTACCCTCTCACCTCCTCTCTACCCCCCTCTACCTCCTCTCTACCCCTCTCACCTCCTCTCTACCCTCTCACCTCCTCTCTACCCCCCCTCTGACCTCCTCTCTACCCCCCCCCTCACCTCCTCTCTACCCCCCCTCTGACCTCCTCTCTACCCCCCCCTCACCTCCTCTGCTCCTCCTACTATTTCTCCTCGTCTCTTGTGGTGTTTTGCTCTCCTTTTGTTACCTGTGGCTCCAAAATCATGGGTGCAGCTGTTTCTCATGCTGTTACTCTCTGTCTTTCTGTCTCACACACACACACACACACACACACACACCTGCCTTAACATTCACACGTCTTCTCTACCCTGCCTCCTCCTGGTCTTCTTTCACAGGACAGGAGGTCCTTTCTCTCCACACTGGCCTGGGTTCAGGCCCTGTCTGTAAGGTCGCCAGGGCACCTGTAACTAATTATTCAAAATGTATGCAAAATGTGAGTTCACTAATAGCCAATGACAGAACTGTTATTTAAAAATCATTGATTATACCAGGGTACAGATAATTAACTACTGCTATGCTATGAAAAGGATCCACTGTGGTAACTTTTGGTGTTACAGCAATTGGAAAATCACTTATGTTCTTGCTTCTCATTCTTTCTCTTTCTTTCTCTTTCTTTCACACACACGCACGCACCGCGCGCGCACGCACACACACACACACACACACACACACACACACACACACACACACACACACACACACACACACACACACACACACACACACACACACAGAAGAGTGCAATCCAAACTCTAGTGTTCTCTCTAACCAAAATTTCACTTCTGTCCACAATGAACGTTATCCAGAACTGTGTTATATCAGTTATGTAGACATCTATCTTGGACAACTGTCAAATCAGAAGTTATGACGTGATAATACAAGTTTAAAGAACAGGAACTCTGCATGTATCTTCTGTTCATAAAGCAGAATATATGGGTTTCGTAACACCAAAAACCTTTCCCAAAACACTTAATAAAATATAATGCTAGGTAAAATAAAGTTTTGACAAAAATGATTTATTCCATTCCATTCCGAGTTCATCTCAGATAGGTTATTTAATGCTATTAATTTTAATGCCATTTTATTCCCCCCCAGCTACCGTACATCGATAGTAGCACATTGAATATCACAACGCTGCTTCGGTTCCTCGATCTTGGCTCCGTCTTCAGAGGGTTGTTGGAGTTTGGTGTCCACTCCACCCTCTTTTCCAGCGCTGTCCACCTTCATCTCCAGGCTGAGAAGTAAACAGTTGACTGGGCTGCCCTCGATAATGCGCGCAGACGCATGCGCGCACACGGCCCCGTGCGCGCGCACACACACACACCGGGGCAGCCGTCTCCTCACACCCCACTCCCAAGGCCCCCGAGGTCGGAGAGAACAAACAGCTGTGCTCGGACGCTGCGGTTCGGCGCTATTTTAATAATGCAACCGACTTCGCCTGTTTTTCTTCTGCCTGATAATTGGTGCCATATTCTGGCTCCGACGTTAAACACGCCGGAGGATCGTGTGTGATCCGGCTCCGGAGAATACGAAGGGCTTTGTGGGGGCGAGATCTCAGCTTCCTGAAGCAGGTTTCTCCTCCCGTCCTCACAGCACTGCTGTCAGCGCTTGCAAATAAGCCCAGACCGCAGTATTAACACTGTTCTCCCATACTGGAGGAAGCAGTGGTGACATTTACTAGGGCTGTGAAGACGGAGACACTTGCCTTCTTGTGCAGATCGTGGCCTTCTGAGAAATCTCCTGGCGCTCTGGATGTTAGTGTGAAGTATGAGGTGTTACAAGCCTTGACTACCTGCTACACTGGTGACGGCAGTGGGACAGAATATGATGCAGTCTTATTGTATCCTGCAATACACTGGCCATTGTGGTGCATTGGCTCACAGTTTTAACTCAGGTCAGGGTCTTTCGAGAGTGCTCAGCCTTTCAATTGTGAATGAAGTGTACATTGATTAATTATATTAATATATTTAAACTTTAATTATTCAGGTGTCCTTATGATGATTTATGCACAGTATAACTATGATATGAAATATTACGTTTTAAAAAATATGTGCTGTGGTCTGCAAGTTGCTCTCAGCTAGAATACAAGTTGTCATATGAATTATTCCAGTGATTCCCAATTCTGGTCTTCAAGGACTTCGGCCTTACGCATTCTAGAAGTGTAATGTTTGCCTTACACTAATGACAGGATAATTATGCTGTAATTTTTGTGTTGTCCACTAGAGGTCAGTACTAAATAGTAGCCAAAATCAAGCAAAAACAAAACAAACAAATAAAAAAACCCACACATCTAAAAAACATCAGTAACTGGTTATAGCATTTATTTTGCTTAACTAAAGTCTAGTAAGGAAAACTAGGCCTATTGAACATGGAGCTTTGGCTCATAGGAATTCACCACTCTGCGGTACACCAAAGTCGGATCGTTAAAGTCTTCCATTGTAAACATCTGCTCCGAAAAGCATTTACCCATCAGTACAAGAAGAATATGCTCTTCAAGAAGTGATTGTTTGAGCTTTTTATAGTACTGCTCTACAGAAATGTGCAGAGGCACATTTAAAATCAATGAATCAGCTGTACAATTCAGTTAGTCTGCGTGCTTTTAAACAATGGCTTGTATGTAAAAATATATCTCTTTTGACTGCACTTTTTCGCTCTCTCAGCAAGTATAAGAGTAGTTTTAAATGTCTGCCTGTCATGACTGGTGCATGTCTGATGTTTATTAAATATGGAGACCCTTACTGTTTCTGCATCCCTAGAGAAGTGTTCGGGTTTTGCTCTAATTTCCTACTGTCTAATTACCACTGATCATTACAAATCTGATTAGTGCATATCAGGGGGGCCAGGTTGCCTTTGCAACCAGTATCCCCCAGATTGTACTTTGTAACTAACGAGGGATGTGGAGAGGCTGAGGGTGCCGGAGGTTCCTGGGGTGGTAATTAGGCGTGAGAGGAGTTGCGCTAGGTAGGGCAGATGGCAGGAAGCTCGTGGGACGCTGGCCAAGCTGCCTCCAGCTGCCAGGGCGCAGCTCTCGGCCCTGCCGGAGAGGCCGCGGTGCCCGTTAGCCGCGCCGCCGGGCTCCGGCCTCGCGGGTGCTGACCCAGTGCGACGTGCTCTCACGCCACAGCCGGGCCCGAACGGAGAGAGTTCATCCTACGAGGAGCCAGATGGAGGAACATCTGGCCAAAGACGTCGGCCGTGTCTGGGCTGTGCTGATCCTGCTGTTTGGTGCGGTGAAGGGCAGTTGTCTTTGTCCCGCAGAGGTACAATCGGTCACTTGTGCAGTTACTCGTGAGATCTTCATCCATTTTACGTTTGATTTAGAGAATTCTATAGAAATGGAGCTCGGGGCTCTGAAGTGGAATTCTCTATTATGTCTGATTGCTTGAGATTAGTGTGAATCAGTCCACACATGTTTAGAAAAGCACGAGTGTGTAATGATACCAGTGCTGGGCCTCGTGTGGAACACTGAAAGCATTCAGAAGGATCCCATTTAAAGATTAGAGAAGACCAAGAGCTCTCAGCACTCTGATTGTGATCCGCATCAGGAAAAGACTCTTGGCTGGACTGGTTATCTCACCTCGCAACGTCTGATAAGTCTCTTCTTCAGCTAATGGCGTTTAAGTATGCTAATAATGCACATCAAACAATGTCTAATAGCATAATAAGATGTAATAACGAACAACAGGGATCAGATGTTGGTGCAGCAGCTCTCTGGTTTTCATTTTGTTCTGCGTGCGTCTGGCTTTTCAGGTCTGGACGTTGCTTTGCTTGGCGGATCGATAGACTGCATTAATATAAAGTCATTGCCATGTGCTTCACACATTTTTCAAAAGCCAAAAGCAAGCTGGACTTTTCCCGATGCCGGTGATGAGCAGCGAAGATTTTCCTCGTTCATATCGTATAAAAGAATATTCGTGCATTTGAAATTGCAATTAGCGTGACAAATGTGAGCATTCGTCAGACGGTGTGACTTTATGAAGGTTCTTCGGGGAGGAACGTTAGTGCCGTCTTCATCTTGCCGTCCTATATCCAGCAGTGGAATCGAAAGGGTTTAATTAACAAATTGAACTGGAGACGCTCAGACAGTCCTGACTGGGGGGGGGACACATTCAGAGCTGTGGCAGGGAGACCATGCTCCACGCCTCCGGACTGCATTATAAAACATGATAATGCACAACCTTCCCTCCGAAGTACATCTGTTAGACACTTACCAGAGTCCTGCCATTTGTTTCCATAGACTGGGAGCTCCATCGCTTCCGTATTCTCTCAAGTGTGTGGCACGTTGATTTATGACCTGGAGCGGCCCGCGACAGGAGAAAGTTCTAAGAAGAGCCCGTGCTGCTCCCTGCTCAGTGGAAGAGGAGGATTAATGCTGACACTGTTTGTAATCCTCTGAGGGAGAAAGGATGGGAGGAACTGATTGCTTTGTTTTGCAATAGTGAAGAGGCTCTTCAGTCATGAGAGAAGGTTCAACAATGTTAATAAAGACGCATAAATCTTCTGCTTCGCCGCCTTTTGTCTAATATGTTCCCTTTGTTGCTTTTGTTTCGGAAAGGAACAGCTGCGTTTCTCCTTCACAGCTGAGTTCATGTTAAGTAACGTTGTTTCTACTTCTGGAAGGGTTAACGTCAACTGTGCGTTTTCCCCCGGCCTTAGATCACCAGTGTTTTACGACTGCTTGATCACAGGAATGTTTGATTCTGAAGCACTGTGTGGGTATTTGTGATGAAGATCACCATAACAAAATGAGATCACGCACCCTGAAGCATCGGATGGTCATTCACAGCTACTTCCACTGACATACTACCTGAATATAATACTTTCAAGCATCTAATCATCACATAGCAGCCACAACCATGACTCATACTTCTCCAACTCTGCCTCCTCTGGACAACACAGTGAACAGGGTAGAGATACTAACTTTACAACTTTACAAATCGAACTGCTAATGATATGCATACTTTTGAAAGGAGCGTCTAAAGTAGCTGAGCACTTTAACCTCAGGCATAAAACCCTTTCTTGCTCATTCACTCAACTTCCTCTGTCCACCTGCACTCTGGTCCTCTCACAGAGCAGGGCCAGGAGAAATCTGAATAACAGACACCAGCTGCTGAACGTCTCAACACACTGCGTGAGCCCAGCCAAGCCACCGGTCCCTAGTTGGATCCGCAGGGGGCTTTTTTAACTACAGGATCCACCGTCCCTCGAGCTCCGCCCACCTTCACCCACGTCCAAACATCTCCAGCCCAGTCCTTCAACCACGAGAGCTCTGGGTGTGCGCACTCCTAATGCTGCCGGTCGTATAAGGGGTCTTCACCTGCAGCTACGTCCAAAACGCCAGCCAAGTTCACGCCATAACGCGCTTTTACTGGAAATGGGGAAACTTTCCCATCTGTGAATTTGATATACATCAAGGCGGTTGACTTTCCTGCCTTTTTTGGGATGGGGTAACGGGTGGTGTACAGGTGGAGTTACTTACTGGTACATAAAATGGAAAATCAATCAAAGTTTTACAAAGCAGAAAAATAACTTCAACATTACAAACTGTTTAAACCTAAAGGTATGGATCATAACGATACAAAAAGGAGACAAAGAACTTCAACATTTGAAACAGTTTAAACCTGTAAAGGTATGGATCATATTTATTATATTATAATTGGTTTTTTACAATCTTGGTACAACACAGGCTAATTATTTACACAAGACCAACAACCTTCCACACTTGCTAAAAGTAGGTACATTAAAACGGAAGAATACTAATGAGGTGTCTTCTCGTGATTATCATGCCATGATGAAGTCTTCCTATTTTGGCAATGCAGTGTCTCACAGATGTCTTTTGTTCCTTGTCTTCCAGCTCCATTGGGTGGAAGAGAAAACAAACCCTCTCTGTTCCCAGGGCTTGTGCCCTCAGCCAGCAGGTGTTACCCAGCTGCAGGGTCCTTCATCACTCCCAGGTGAGAGCTGTGAAGAGATCTGGCACCAAGTGTTTTTAATAGCTACCACCTGTCAGGCTGGGCCACGGCCCCACTCGCCATTAGACAGGCGCTCTTCGCCCGGAGTCGACAGGCAGAGGCGGGGCCTGCGATCCGCGTAGCGGGTGACGAGAGGGGGGTCGGGCGACGTTCCGTAAGGACGATGCGGAGGGCCCTCCGTGTCACGGAGATGATGAAGCTCCTCGTGGAGAGCTGGACTGGGAGAATGGCCTCAGGCTGTTTTATGAGCACTGACATTGAAGCGACAGCAGCGACGCTAGGCAGACTCCTCGTAACTCACCCAGCGTGATGACGGGGTTCGGCATAATGGACTCGCCATCACGCGCAGGCCTAAATGAAATAGTGCTGGGTGGGACCTGTTTTACAGCCGTGTTACGGACACGGCGTCTCCTTTCTGGTTTAGCGGCGTTTATCTTGGCCGAGCGTTACGACGTGTTTCGCGACAACATTTTTAATATTAAAGCAAAATTCATGTAGGCATAATTCGCCATTACTCAGAAACTAAAAAAAAAATGGCTGTATAGCTGAGGTGCATTTATTTACACTCACTCACTACTCCTCATGACTAACGCTGGCCTTATTTCGACAGAAAGACGTTTTGTAGATTTTTAATTAAGGATGGCTGAAGGTGCGTTATAAATCTACATCTTGAGTTTAATCTGCCGTCTCGATTCCCTGACAGAGTCATAATCAAGCGTTGCTCCCTTATAATCAGCTGGTGAAAGGCCTGCTTGGCTGCCTGCCCAGAGACGGGCCGAGCTCTGATTCCAGATCAGTCTTAAACCTCATTAGACCGAGGGGATGGATCTCAGGGGCCTTTGGAATCTATGTAATCGAGTCTGTCTGAGCCCTGCTGACAGTACGAGGGGACGCCAGCGCTGGGGGGGAACATCAAACGTGAAAAAGTCTCCCATCAGAACCGCGGCGTCTCGCCGGCTACCTGGTGTTCTGGGCCGTCTGTACCCGAGTGTTGGCGGCTGTCCAGAGGGGTGGATGTGGAGGGACATCACAGAGATGTGTGTGGCTGCAG